>NC_056746.1:631789070-632089070 GCF_019279795.1 Protopterus annectens
CTAATCTAAGGGGGTGGCAAAAGCAAACACATTCTGGCTAGGCTTATAAATGCCTTCGGGCAAATAGCCTAGTACCCACCTATGAACCTATTTCAGTCTGAGCTAGCAATCCCCTTCCTTCTGGAGTCAGCCATCCCAGAGTCTTGCACCTTAGTTTGCCAGCCTATCACCATTGTTGCTTACCAAATGAGATCCTCTTCCAGGAGGAATTTATAGTGCAAAGAGCTATGTACAGTAGTAGAAGGTGATGATGCCGTGGTACACAGAATACCTAAAAAGAATGTTATGTTTCGTTTTATGCAAAGTTGTGCACTGCTGTGTATATGAGTGTTTCTTTACAAACACAGGTACGCTCATTCACATATTGCAACTGATCTGAGGTAGGGATCTTGTTTGGGATGCACAACAGAAATCAGAACATTTCTGTACAAGTCCAAATCTCCAGTAAGTCTTGTCTCTATCTACTTCATGTGCAAGAGTCCTGAACTATATAATGTTGGCCAGTCTTTTTCATGAACATTGCTTCTTCTATAAACAAAGTAGGATGTTCTTCATGTTTCACTGTTGCAGTCATCACCTGTGGAGTTATCCCTGCTGTGATAGCCCTCGGCCAGCCTGAATACCAGAGTCAATATCTTTCTGCGCCGGCTGCTATTGCTTGTGACTGACGTCAGGTCATCAGTGCTGTAAAGCAAGGCAGCCGATGCCATTACATCAGTCTTTCTTTCCATGGTGCCTGTAGCAGAAGCAATTCATAAGGGTGTTGGTTGGTCGCTACCAGAGTTTGAATTACAGCTGAAAATGTCTAAAGCTAAGTACCCCGTTGAGGATCCTTTTTTCTTGCAGCAACCGATGTCTGAAAAAGTTTATTGTCTTGCCTGTGGAAAGCAGATCCCACGCCGAGACTTCCATTCATACTGTGTCACTTGCTTAGGCCCAGACCACAACGTCCACCATTGCTGGTTTTGTACCCTCTTTAATGCAAGAACCATTTGCCATAGAACTATTATTGTAGACAGGTATTTTCGTCTTCCGTCTTCGCATTCTGAAATGGCGTCCTTCAGCTAACAATCTCTGGACATTCTGAAAAAATGCAGAGATAAAGATAGAGACAGATCACACAAGGCTAAGCCTTCCAGTGACTCTACCGCTAAGCAAGTCGTCAGTTCCCCAGAATTCAGTGAGGTGCTTTCGCAGCCCCTGATGCCTGATACGATATCTATGCAGGCCTCTACCAAGACCCTTTCGGAGTCCGGTATGCCGCAGAAATCTTCTTCATCTTCTGAGCCTTTGTCTGTCTCTGCCTCAGTTGGGTCCAGGCACTTGCTTCCGAGGAGGCCTCTCGCACATCCGAATCTAGACAAAAAACGACATCTTCTCATCTGACTACCATTTCTCTCAGACCGATGGATACTCTTAGGCCCAGAAGCCAGGCCACTTCTAGAAAATCTGCCCCCAGCCACCATCATGCTCCTGCTCCTGCTCCACTACTCCAAGCACAAAATGGCAGAGGATCTCATCTCTCTTATCAGGGGTAGTCAGGCCACAACTTCTAAAAGTAAAAGACACCTTTCTCCTGAAATTGTGACAGAACTGGATTCTGAAGAGTCGGATTATTCAGATTTTGAAGCTGAACAACCTCCTCTGACTTCTTATGAGGATTTAGATGCAGAGGAATCCATTCCTTCGGCCTCGCCACCAGAAGATCTTTCCTGTGGGGAAACCCTTCACACCCTTAGGGAACATTTCCAATGGGAGTCTCAGGACCTCCCCCAGTCTAAGAAAAGACTGAGAGTTTCTGGACCTGCCCCAGCACAGACCCCTGGCCATCCCCCCTATTTTAGAAGTGGTGGATGGTGTCTTCCATCAATCCAGCTTAGCCCCTGACGCCCTCCCACCTACTCCCAGTAAACCTGGCTGGTATTACAGAGTATCGGATTCTCACAAATACCTGTACAGAAATCCTGCTGCAGACCCAGAGGTTATTACACAGGGACCTAAAGGAGGTAAGACTAGTTCTTCCAAGGATCCTATTCCTTCTGACAAGGATTCCAGAGCTCTTGACAGGTGGGGTAAAAAAGTATACACCTCCATAACCTTAGCTATCAGATCACGCAAATGTCAGTTCCATATGCTAAAATATCAACAACACACTTTGGAACTATTAAAACAAAAGATTTCAACCTTTCCTGACTGTGCCAATTCGAATGAGCAGATTTACTGCACTCTACTTGTCAAGTGGCCAAACACTCATTACACTGTGGATATGATGCCCTAGAAGCCTCAAGCAGGGCAGCAGTGTCAGGATCTGTCATTAGGAGACATGCAAGGCTGAAGGAGCAGCCTCTCCCTGATCATGTCAAGTCTAAATTAATTGATGCACCCCAGGATAAGGGCCGCTTGTTTGGAGTAAAAGCAGAAGAGCTTGGAAGACAAAGCAATATCTACGCAAACGGTAAAAGATTTCTTTCAGGTTCAGCAGGAACTTTCCCTCTAAGCATTGGTCCTTCCCTTCACCTAGCAGACAGGGCCAAGGTAAGCCCCGCAGGGACAGACCACCCAGGCCCCTATCCCAGGGGCAGCAGAGATCAAAACAATGGACCACTTCCGCCCCAGAGGCAGGGGATTCTAAGCCATCCTTCTATGGCAAAATCTCTCAATGACTCCCTCTCCCCCCTCTGCCCTCTTTTCACTCACCAAAAGCTAGGAGGAAGGCTCTCCCTCTGCAAAGAAAATTGGCTTTCTGTAACAAAGGACCAATGGGTCTTTAATATCATTTTTCAGGGATACAAATTCTCTTTCAACAAACTCCCAATTCCAAGAGGGTACCCAGACTTACCTCCAAATCAGTGGGCAGAGGCATTGAAACAGGTCCAAACCCTCATATCCCAGGGGGCAGTAGAGCCTGTCCCCTCAGATCAAACAGCCAAAGGCTTTTATTCCAGACTATTCCTTGTTCCCAGAAAAGAGGGCACTTGGCCCCCAATCCTGGATCTATCTATTCTGTATACCTCCCTGGTAGCCCTCATATTCAAAATGCTAACTTTCCAGCAGCTGCTGCCTATGCTGACAAAAATGCCTGGCTAGTGACCCTAGACCTAAAAAATGCCTTCCTCCACATTCCCATAAGGGAATCCTGCAGGAAATCCCTGCGCTTCAGAGCAGGCTCACAATGCTTTCAGTTCTCTGTGCTACCTTTTGGCTTATTTACTGCACCCAGCGTATTCACCAAATGCTTAGCCCCAGCCATAACCCTTATCTGGACGACTGCCTCATTCAGGCAGAGTGTACAGAAAAGCTGCTCCAGGACCTTCTCTTTGTCAAAACCCTCCTAACTTCCCCAGGGTTCAACATCAACAAATCAAAGCAGACACCCTCCAGGAAGATCATTTTCTTGGGAGCACTGCTGGACACACCATCCCAAATGGCCTTCGTATCCCCAGAAAAGCATAGCTTCCTGCCTCTCTACTTTACCCAGCTGGCTTCTAGAAGTCACCTCACTGCGAGGAAGTTCCTGCAAGCCTTGGGGTACATGGCATCTTGCATCCTTCTAATTCCTCTGGCCATGCTTCAAATGAGGAAACTTCAGTGGTATCTAAAGAACCTTTGCTGTCAGTACTCTCAGTCTCTAGAGACCTTTCTCCATCTGATCCCCTGTATAAGGGCTGAGTTTCTCTGGTGGGCAGGGGCCTGTGCCAAGAACAAGGGTCTTCCCTTTATCCTCCGCCCTACCGGGCAGACCATCAGCACTGATGCCTCAGACATTGCTTGGGGCACTCACCTAGCAGACAGGGGAACCCATGGTCTTTGGGATGCCCAGCACCTTCCCTTACACATCAATCAGAAGGAAATGATGGCAGTACAAAGGCTCTGACATCCTTCAAACCCCATCTCAGGCCAGGGATTCTCCTTATCAAAACAGACAACACCACAGTTATATGGTATATCAACAAACGGGGAGGGACCCAATCTTACCCTTTGTGCAGGCTAGCCATGAACCTCTGGCTAACAGCCTCCTCCTTGGGATTACACCCTATTGCCCAATACATACCAGGGATCAACAACACCCTAGCAGACAACCTAAGCAGAAACTTACTGGACCCCCACAAATGGCAGCTCCATAGAGAAATCTTTTTGCAAGTTATTCAGGAGTGGAGATCTCCGGTGGTGGATCTCTTTGCTTCGCACCTCAACCACCAGCTGAAGAAATTCTGTACCAGGGAACATCACCACCAAGCATGGAAAGTGGATGCCTTGACCTTCCCCTGGAACTCCCTCTTTGTGTATGCATTCCCTCCTCTGCCTCTTATTTCCAAGGTACTGATCAAGATATGGGAGGAGAGGCCAAAGTCCATCCTCTTTGCTCCAGATTGGCCCAGACAGCATTGGTACCCCTTACTGCCACCCTGACATTACAGCCTCCCTAGCAGCTTCCCCTGATCTCAGACCTCTTGACCCAGGTGGTGGGGGGGGGGTGCTGCACCCAGACTTGCAAACTTTCAAACTGTCAGCATGGCTAATACTTTAAAAGTAAGCAAGGGGCCCCTGTTGAACCAATAAGTCCTAGACATTATCACAGAGGCCAGAAGGCTCAGCACCAGAAAATCTTATGCAGGGAAATGGAAAAGATTCTGCTCCTGGAGCCAGTCCAGAGGGGGCTAGTACCTCACAACCTTCCATCCCTCTTATCCTGGACTACCTAGCTGAGTCACTCTATAGTGGCCTCTCCTTCTCTTCTGTTAAAATCCATGCCTCAGCCATTTCAGCTCATTTTGATACAGACTAGCCCCTGTTCTCACATCCTTTGATTAAACAATTCCTCAGAGGGGCTTCTAACATCAGACCTCCCAGAAGGCCACCCACGCCAGCCTGGGACCTGAATTATGTCTTAGAAAAACTAACCTTACCACCATTTGAACCTGCTGCTTCAGCAGAATTGAGTTCTCTCTCCTGAAAGACTGCTTTCCTACAAGCTATCACCTCAGCCAGAAGGGTTTCAGAACTTCAATCACTCATGGCCATTGAGCCCTTCTTCATTTTCCACTCAGACACGGTCTCCCTGAGGACTAACCCCTCCTTTATGCCCAAGGTGGTATCTGATGTGAGCCTCAGCCAGGCCATACATCTACCCACCTTCTTTCCTTACACTTAAAACAAGGGAGAAAGAATTCTGCACTCACTAGACGTGCACAGACAGCTCAGATACTACCTGGACCATACTAAACCCTTCAGAAAAACAGACCAGCGTCTTGTCAGCTTTGTCCCGGGGCAGAAGGGAAGTCCATTTCCAAGCAAACCATTTCTAAATGGATATTGCACTGTATCCATTTCTGCTACATTCTACATGGGAAACCTCCCCCTAAGTCTGTTTGTACCCATTCCATTAGGGCAGCCTCCACTTCCACAGCATTCCTCAGAGGAGTTCCCACCAGGGACATCTTGGAAGCTGCCACCTGGACCTCTGTCCATACCTTTACAAAGCATTACCACCTACGTCTTTTCTCTAAGGCTAGGGCAGGGTTTGCCTCTGCAGTTTTTCAGGGCATGCTGACCCATGCCTAGGTCTCTACCTAATCCTTCCACCCCCTCTCCTCAACTTTGGGAATCTTCTACAGGTGATGACTGCAACAGTGAAACATGAAGAACAAAGTACAGTTGTGTACACTTACCATAAATATAGATGTTCAAGTGTATTCACTGTTGCAGTCCTGGTTTCCCTCCCTCCCTCCTTCCCCTTATATAGTCTTTCTTTAGGGAGACATAAGCTTCTCTCGGTGGCTTTTGGCCACCAGGACCACTTTGCCATATTTACCTGGGCTTCTTACTGGTTAGGGCAAGAAAGACTGATGTAATGGCATCTGCTGCCTTGCTTTATTGCACTTGATGACCTGACGTCAGTCACAAGCGACAGCAGCTGGCGCAGAAAAACATTGACTCTGGTATTTGGGCCAACCGAGGGCTACCACAGCAGGGATGACCCCATAGGTGATGACTGCAACAGTGAATACAGTCGAACATCTACATTTATGGTAAGTGTACACAACTGTACTTTCTCATCCCACCAACTAGCAATGTTTCTGTACCTGATACTCTGCCAGTGTAACCTGAATTTCTCTTTCAAGTCACTTTTCACAGGCACTATTTACCACTATAGATTTTGCTTATCTTCATTTATATTACATCTTGAAAAAATGAAACTGTATCAAAATGTTCCACAACACTGAAATGTCCATTTCTTGATTTATCAAGTACCAAATATCATGTGCAAATAAAGTGAACTTTTCTTAATTACCATACTTGTATCCTAATACTGTGAATTGATGTAGGAACCACAAAGACACAGGCACCACTTTATTTTCCTTTCTAGACTTTATCAGAACAAAATTAATACACACATAATAGCTTTTAAACTCATGATCAATTAAATTCCAACCAGTCACATCCATTTTAAATGCAAATCCTCCAAAAATAAAAACACTCCTGTCACCTCTTAAAATACAACCCCTCCCCTTCTCAATTTTTCTTGTGGCTTTTGTAAAACACTACGGATGCATCATTCAACCCAGGGAGTATCAAGTAGTGTAATCTTAATTGCCAATGAAGTTCTTTTTCTTCAAGCAAGTTTTTCCAGTTACCACCCCTGAGATCAATTTTAACTTTATCTAAAATCAAAAATTTTAAATGTTTAAAATTACTACTACTATTTGAGTGTTTTGCTAGTGCGCTTTTTGTTTTTTTATTGTTTGTCATGTGCATGCTCGTATCTTGCTTAAAGCCCTATTGATTTTACCAATGTAGTACCCAGAACAAGGTTGGCATACTGCAATATACACTACCCCTGGCGTGTTACAGTTGTAATGGCCCGGGCATTTAACTTTGTATTTAATGCTTTTGATATAGACTGATTCTTTATTCATCGTGTAAAGACATTGTGGGCATTTTCTACATTTGTAAGTCCCACATGTCTTCTCTCTTTTCTTTTTGTTTTCCTTTTCAAACTGTCCTTTTAAATTATTTCTTTTGTAAATAAATTTGGGTACTGGTCCTATAAATTCCATAAAGTCTTAGTCGGATGCTATAAGAGACCAATTGTCACTTACTATTTTTATCAATTCCTTTTGTATTTTCTGCATAAGTGATAACCATAACATTCCTAGAAAATTCCTTGTTTCCCCCCACCATCATCCACCCATTAGTGGAATGTAAAAAACACTATACCTGTCTAAAACTATTTCATCAAGTAGTGGTAAAATGTTCAGGGTACTCTCTATCTAGGAACACCCCTACCAATTTGTTCATTTCTTACAAGAAAATATCTTCCCTTGAGGTCATCCTTGCTGTTCGGACCACCTGGCCCTTTACAAAACCCTCTCTTCTGATGTAGAGGGTTCTGGCTGTCAAAATATAAATAATAGTTTGAGAATGTTTCTTTTCTAAAGATGTTACAAACAAACTCTTCTTTTACACAATCTTTTATCAGTTGGATGTCTAAATAATTAATACTTTCTAAAGAATAATTGTAAATTTTAAAAAAGATGTAGTTTCATTCCCATTTGCAAAAACTTGCTGCAATCTATCATAGCTGTCCAGAATTTACATATATCATCCAAAAATCTGAAGTATTTTCTTATACCAGGCATATATTCTGAATTGAAAATGAATTCCCTCTCCCAATAGTGCATTATGTTAGCAAAAATCAGTGCACATCCCACACCCATTGCTACTCCAGATTTCTGGATGGTAGTACTCCCTTTCATAATAAATGTAATTACTTGTGAGTACTATCCCTATCATTTTGACCAAAATCTCAGTCATTTCAGAATTCAAAAATTTACATTCTGTCAAAACATCCCTAAACCATTCTAGCCCCAAAGAATGTGGGATGACCGAAAGTAAGTCAACTACATCCAGTGTAACTAGTGCCAAAATGTTTAGGTATCGATCCTGAGTTACCATTTCTAAAAAAAATGCCATAAATCTTTTGCCAGTTGTTTAAACATCTACCCAAACCTTTTTAATTTAAATTGATTATACACAACTATTTTATTTCATTGCTTCCCATCGTGGGTATTAATTGTTGAGTCTTATCTTCCTATAAACATAGCATAATTAGATGTTCCATAAATATTTGCATTAGCACCATTTCTTAGTTTTAAATTCCTGAGCTTTATACAAATTTCTTTAAAATTCTGAAATATTTTTTAATACCTCTGTAGAATTTCTAGATATTTTTCTTGTCATGGCCCCTAAGTTTGATTACAACTCTTCCTACTTTATTAATATTTCCTTCACTGACAGAGAGAGTTTGACTAAGCCAAAGCAGTGGTCTGGGGAGAAAAGCTCCACAACTGATTGAAAAACATTTAAGCAGCACTTTTTTTTGGTTAAGTTGTTATACTAAATGTTTTAGGGTTGTGGAGTTGTTTGTCAACTGCTCTAAATAATTCCTATTACTTTTTTTTACCGTATTTCTTTATTTTATTTCTGCCTTGTTTTTAAGATGTTCTTCGTCTTCCATTGCTGCAGTCCTGACTATTGGGTATAGTCCGCGTCCCAGTCGGCCCGAATACCAGAGTATAAGGCTGACGTCGGTCATGGCGCCTTAGACTGACGTCAGTACGTCAGGGTACTAATGCGCATGACCGACGTCATTTCCTCAGTCTTTTTTGCCGCATGGTCCGATGCAGAAGCAATTTTGCGAGTGCAGGTTGGCGTTCTGAGATTTTCCGAAACCGGAGTTTCAGACCGAAACAGAGTTGGCTAAGTAACCCGTTAGAACATTTTGGTTTTTTCTTGCCTCAGTATTTAACCGGATGTCAGAAAAAGTGAATAACTGTATTTCTTGTGGGAAGCAGATACCGCATAGGGATTACCATACATTGTGTATACCTTGTTTAGGGCCTGAGCACGACGTTGTTGGTTGCCGCTCTTGTGCTAGATTTAACAAGCGCACTATTAAGAGGAGGCTAGATTGTGCTAGGTTAGTGTTTGGAAAGCGTTGCAATTATAATATGCCGTCGGATGCTCCGACGCCCGCTTCATCCAAGAAGCGCAAGGACAAAACAGTGAAGCCTAGGGGTGAGGAACCGGCAGTCCCGGACGTCGGTTCTTTAGTAGGCTCAGTGGAGCCAGAGGTTTTGCCAGGAGTCTCCATGGAGTCTCAGGCAGATTCTTTATTGTTACAGGATGTGCCCTCTCAGGAGGTAGGCCAGGCTGAGGGGGCTTCTGAGGTAACTGTTCTTCCCTCTCTTCCCAAGGTAGTTAGGGCCTCTCCTTCTGTTGCCAAAGCTTCTTTTAGAGGTAGGCCAAGTTCAGCTTCTGTGGGGGCTTCTCCTAGCATTTCGGGCTCTGTGCCTAAGAAACATATGCTTAAAATGGCAGAAGATTTGATTACTCTAATTAGAGGTTCTATGCCCCGCCTGATAAGAGGCCTAGGGTGGAACAGGAGTTTGATAGTTTTGAACAGTGTTCACAGGCTTCAGAGTCTTCTGTGGAAGACTTACAAGAGTTTCCTACTTATTCTGATTCTGATGTGGATGATTCCACTCCTACAGCTTCTCCTCCTGAGGATTTCTCATTTTCAGAGACTCTTCACTCCATGAGGGAGCACTTTAAATGGGAAGGCCAGGATTACTCTGATTCCAGGAAAAGGCTTAGGGAATTCTTGTTTTTACCCCAGCATAGGCCCTTAGCTATTCCTCCTGTGTTGAATGTGGTGGAGGATGTTTTGCAGAGGCTTCCCTGAACCCTGACTCCTTGCCTCCTGCTCCTGTTAAGCCTGATAGGTATTATAGGGTGCCCGAAGCTCATAAGTATTTGTTTAAGAGTCCTAGGGCGGACCCAGAAACTGTTTCTCAGGGGCCTAAAGGTGTTAAAGCTTCTGTGGTTAAAAATCCTGTACCCTCTGATAAAGAGGCAAGAGCTTTGGATAGGTGGGGTAAGAAAGTGTATACTTCTTCCACTCTAGCCATGAGGGCGTTGAATTGTCAGTTTCACATGCTAAAATATCAGAATTATCTCCTTTCACAATTGAAATCTAAGGTGGATGCTTTGGCGGAAAGTATTGAGTGTAAAGAATTGCTGGATTTGGTTCATGTGTCTGAACAAGTGGGTAAGCATTCTTTGCAGTGTGGTTTTGATGCTGTTCAGGCCTCCTCGAGGGTGGCTGCTACTAGTTCTGTTCTTCGCAGACATGCCTGGTTGAAGGATCAGAATTTAGCTGAGCATGTTAAGACCAGGATTTTGGATGCTCCTTTACAGTCTGATGTGTTGTTTGGACCGCCTGTGGAAGCAGTTTTAAAGAAAATGGAGGACAAAGCTAAGTCTATGCAGACTGTTAAAGATTTTTGCAGGTGCAGCCTCCAAGTTTAGTAGAAATTGGCCTGCTAAGGGGTGGACATATCCTGCTTATGGTTCCCAGTCTAGGGGTAGGTCTAGGCGTGGTAGGGGCAGGGCTCAAGGTTCATTTAGGCCTAGAACAGAGAGTTCACCTGCTCAGACTTCTGGTGAGGGCAGGTGTCAGTCCTTTCGTAAGCAGACCCAATGACCTGCCTTTTCAGCTGCCAGTGGATTCTCGTCTGGCAGCTCCTTTGGGAGGAAGACTGTCTCTTTTCAAAGAAAATTGGGATTTAATCACTCAAGACAGATGGGTGCTGGATATCATTCATCACGGTTACAGATTTTATTTCCACACAATGCCCCTTTCAAAGGCATGCCAGATGTTCCTCCTCCACAAAGAAAAGAGGCTCACAAGCAAGTTTCTCAGTTACTCCAGATAGGGGCCATTCAGCCAGTCCCTGTGTCAGAAAGGGGCTTGGATTTTATTCTCGCCTGTTCCTAGTACCAAAGAAGGGGAACACGTGGAGACCAATTTTGGATTTATCTATCCTCAACACTTATCTGGACATTCCCAAGTTCAAGATGTTGACGTTACAACAACTGTTACCTCTGCTGGGCAAGGATCACTGGATGGTAACTTTGGATCTCAAGGAAGCTTACCTTCATGTGCCTATAAGGCTAAGTTGCAGAAAGTATCTGCGGTTTGAACTGGAGATTTTCATTATCAGTTCTCTGCATTGCCCTTTGGCTTATCTACTGCCCAGAGTATTCACAAAGGTTCTGGCTCCAGTGATAGCTTACTTCAGGCTTCAAGGCATTCAAATCTATCCTTACTTGGGCGACTGCCTGATTCTGGCTCAAGAAAAGGAAGACCTTCTACAGCATCTGGAATATGTCATAGCAGTGCTAAGATGCCTAGGGTATTCTGTGAGCGAAATAAAGTCCAGTCTAGTACCCTCTCAAGACATGTGCTTTCTGGGTGTGAGACTGAATACAGCAGCCCAGATGGCCTTTTTAACCCCGGACAAACAAAAGAGTCTGTCACTTTACTTCCATCAACTATCTCATCAGTCCGTGCTGACTGCAAGGACAGTCCTTCAAGCATTAGGGTTCATGGCATCTTGTATTCTGGTGCTTCCCAATGCCAAACTGCATATGAGGAAGCTGCAATGGTATCTCAAAATGTATGGACACAGCACTGCCAGGATTTGGACACTGTCATTCAAATAATACCTTGCCTTCAAAAGGAATTCTTGTGGTGGGCTCAGGAATGTCACCTAAACAAGGGACTCTCTGTGACCCGGCCAGAGGCGAGTCAGATTTTAACGACAGATGCCTCGGACACTGCTTGGGGAGCTCATCTAAATGGAAAGTGGATACAAGACAAGTGGCCTGCCAGACTACAGCATCTACATATCAACATGAAGGAGATGTTAGCAGTCCAGTTTGCATTGATGGCTTTCAAGGAGTTACTTCTTCCAGGGCAGGTGTTGATTCTAACAGACAACACAACTGTCATGTGGTACATCAACAAGCAAGGGGGAACACATTCTTATCCTCTATGCAGGCAAGCAATGATTTTATGGGAGACTGCGTTAAGCCTGCAACTAACTCTTCAGGCAAGGTTTCTGCCAGGAGCACAGAACTCCTAGCAGATGTGTTAAGCAGACAAATCATGGATCCCCACAGTGGAAACTGGATCTTCATGTATTTCAGAAATTGACAGTGTCATGGGGAACTCCAGACATAGATCTGTTCGCTTCTCCACTAAACCACCAGCTGCCAAAGTATTGCACAAAGGGGTTTCATCACACAGCTTGGAAAGTGGATGCTCTGTCTTTCAGTTGGAAAAACCTTCATGTCTATGCCTTTCCACCTCTGCCTCTTCTTCCAAAGGTATTATTAAAGGTCAGACAAGACAGGCCAAGGATGATTTTGATAGCTCCAGATTGGCCTCGGCAACACTGGTATCCACTACTACGGAGTCTGGTAAGGAAGCCTCCATGGCCTTTACCTCTGATTCCTCATTTGTTATCTCAGAAGGATGGTCATCTGCTCAATGTCAAGCTTCACTCTCTTCATCTAACAGCCTGGCATATTCTCTCTTGAAGCACAGCAGGTCTCAACTTCCTCAACAAGTTTTAAATGTGATTATGGAAGCTAGAAGACCTAGTACAAGGAAGGTGTACGCAGACAAATGGAAGAGATTTTTATTTTGGAGTACAGCAAAGAATTTGGAGATTTCTGAGCCTAATTTGAGTGTGGCTCTTCAATATCTTACTGAGTTATTGGACAAAGGTTTGTCCTTCTCTTCCATTAAGATTCATGCTGCAGCAATTTCAGCTCATTATGACTGTGACCCACCTTTGTTTTCGCATCCTTTGTTCAAGCAGTTTCTTAGAGGGGCAAAGAATATAAGACCCCCACGTAGAGCTCCTACTCCTGCTTGGGATCTCAATTTTGTGTTGGAAAAACTTACTCTACAACCTTTTGAGCCTGCGGCTACTGCTGAGTTGAAATACTTGTCATGGAAGACTGCTTTTCTGTTGGCCATTACTTCTGCAAGAAGGGTGTCTGAGTTGCAGGCCCTTATGGCAGTAGAGCCCTTTTTGATTTTCCATAAGGATAGGGTATCATTACGTACTAATCCTTCCTTTATGCCTAAGGTGGTTTCTAGTGTGGCTTTAAACCAAACTATTCATTTGCCTACTTTTTATGCAGATCCCCAAAATAAAGGGGAAAAGATTTTGCACACTTTAGATGTACACAGGCAATTGAGATATTATTTAAGCAGGACTAAGGATTTAAGGCAGTCTCAGCAGTTGTTTGTTTCTTTTGCCTTGAGTTCACAGGGCAAGCCTGTGTCAAAACAAACTATCTGCCGGTGGATTGGCTTTTGCATTGCATTTTGTTATTCCCATCATGGCAAGGAGATTCCAGCTGGGATTAGGCCTCATTCCACTAGGGCTACTGCCACTTCAACAGCATTTCTAAGGGGTGGCAACTAAGGATATTTTGGAAGCAGCTACTTGGAGTTCAGTGCATACTTTCTCTAAGCATTATCATCTTCCTATCTACTCTAAGTCTAGGGCTGGCTTTGCCACTGCTGTTTTGCAAGGCATGTTATCAGCTCCTACTTCCTTATAATTTGCCAGCCTCCCTTTCCTCTGCTTTGGGATTCTACCCAATAGTCAGGACTGCAGCAATGGAAGGCGAAGAACATAGTACAGTTTTGTACCTACCATAAATGTAGATGTTCGAGGATTCCATTGCTGCAGTCCAATTTACCTCCCTCCTTCCCTCTATGTTTAGGGGTGGTTGTGTAGGTGAGTTTACATGCTTATATTTTTGTATATATTGTTGTATATATTGTACATGTTTTTTGGTGCAGGTTTTTTGGGACTTGTCTTTTTGGGTCTTCTGACATCTGGGGCAAGAAAAGACTGAGGAAATGACGTCGGTCATGCGCATTAGTACCCTGACGTACTGACGTCAGTCTAAGGCGCCATGACCGACGTCAGCCTTATACTCTGGTATTCGGGCCGACTGGGACGCGGACTATACCCAATAGTCAGGACTGCAGCAATGGAATCCTCGAACATCTTCATTTATGGTAGGTACAAAACTGTACTTTTCATGTATCCTCTCTGATAACTGTTGAGTCCACCACCCAATCCCCAAATTTCTCTCTTTTTAAAAGGTTAATTGGAATGTGAGAATGTCTTATTTTTACATGAGCGCCCTGCATCCTTACCCTACTTTTTATTGGTACATTATCTTATATTGTTATTGGATGGGTCTCAAAGCTTTCAGAGAAATATGCACGTTCCTGTGAAATATGTTTTTTATCCAGTCTACCCTGTTGTATATTGAGGAATAATATGTGAATTCTGAGTTACAGCTGCTGAATTCAGTCTTTTGTAGATTCATGTAGATTCACAGATACTCCAAGGCTATTTAGTCTTATGACCAGTTCTGTCTCGCCAGTCATTACCTTCCATCAGGCTACATCTTCTTTCTCCAGGAAGATCAAACAGTCAGTCCTGGAGCAAATTTGTAAATATTCAGCCAGTCATCTAGATTATGTTTAGAGAAAGGTAAGAGTCATAGTGTTTAACATGCAAAGGGAGTTATTTCAAAGGTTTGGAAAGTGCTGCACTGTAAAGGTGTCCCTTCACAATGTTTTGTTTATTTGGTGGCAAAGATTTTGGTGCTTGGTCTTAGTAAACAAAGAAATGGCAGAAAATGATGGCTCAAATGAAAAAAATGCAGGATGCTTCCTGTGAAGCATCCTGCATTTTTTTCATTTGAGCCATCATTTTCTGCCATTTCTTTGTTTATTTGATTGATTTTTGGCTATTTTTCATTTGCTTGGTCTTAGTATTCATGGTGCCACTGGACTTGCAGTTATAGAAAAAGTTCAATGCAACTAAGTGGTTTATGGTGTGGTAAATGAGACACAGATTCCCCATCAAAAGCCTAATATGACATTGAAAGGGATTTTGGTTCCATCTTTTCTTAAGGAACTTTAGGCTTGTGATCATTTTGGTTAGGAACCGTTGGGGTCTCCCAAATTGCTTGATATGTTTAGTGAACTATATCCCAATGAGGTCATTGTACCCAGTATGATCACACTTCCAAGATAGCCAAACACTGAGCAACATGTTATAGTCCTCCCTGTGTGAAAACTGCAATTCTTGAAAAAAGCCAGTAAATCTTCGCTCGTTGGATACAATTCACTTGCTGTCTGGTAATTTCAGCCTGAATGGCAGCAAAGACGAAATTTGGAGAATGCAACAGAAAATCAGTCAGAAAATGAGTAGAGAGAACTCTAGCTGGGAAGAATCTTCCAGTTGTTCAGCAAAAGTAAAGTTAATAGTTTCAGCTTTGGTACAGGAGATGGCTTCCAGTAATTTAAAGGAAAAAAAAAATCAAATGCACTGATAGGTGTTTAAAGTAAGTGATACACTAAAGTTATAGTATATATCTATCTGTATGTAACTATATATTTGTATCTTTCTGTTTGTGGATGTGGGTAAATTGCTTGAATACACATTTGCCTGACACACAATTGACCTAAATATGTTGACCGAAGATGTGATTGACAACACATTTGTGTGAAACTAATTGGACTAATCACAAATAATTGATAGAGGAGAAGTAATGGTAAATAGTCAGGGAATAAGTTGTTTGGAACACAGTGTCTACCAAGGGAATGCTTTAAGTAGTGCAACCTCTAGAGACTCATCTGTGCAGTATATAACACAGATAAGTGCTTTTCATAGTAAATCACTGCTGGTACAATGTCTTAGTGTGGACTGGCAGTGTTTCTCTGGTTTTGAGAAATTTCTCCCGTTTTATAATTGGTGTAACCATGGAGTTGGTATATATAATCTGGGGGGGGGGGTTCTTAATTGAAAAGGCATATAGTGTGTGCTGCCAACATGGTCATGAGAAAGCAGCCTAGACTTAACGTTTGTGAAGATGCAGACATACCAGCAAAAAGAGTTGCTTCTGACAAAGCTGTGGCAGAAAGGAAATGTAATGAAAATTGGGGACAAGAGAGTGTTGTAGAAAATTATTATTCACTTTACACTAGACAAAGAGAACAGGTTTATCACAGTAATCAGTCGACAAGCAAATGTGAGATTCAAGCTGCTGTATTCGTCTTTACATTATTTTTTCCTGAAGGATCAAAGCACTTTTTTGATGAAGAATAGATTAAGGAGTTTGACAATTGTAGCCAGAGTGACAAAGCAAATGGAAGGTGGCTGTGCTTCTCATTTCACAATAACAAAGCCATTAAAGAGACTTTGCCAATGAAACTTTTTCCATTTTTCCAATGCAACATTCTTGAGAAACAGAAAAAAAACAACAGGATCTACTCGTGTTGGAAGATGGAATTGATCAAGAAGACCAATAATATTTGAAATTAGTGAATAAATGGAGACTACTGTAAAGCATCAGTCTCATTACATGTAGGAGTAAGTATGTGAAATGTGGCTTTGTAAGTGGCTGAAAAAGACTGGAAATTTGCTGATTGTGTTAAGCTGGTGAGTGAACGGTAAATCATGTACCCCATTTTATGTTGTTAATGATTGGAAGGATACTGAAGGGACTGAATAAGTAACTGTGTAAAGCAGTTTTTGTTCTTGTTAATATTTATATATGATTTTCTTGATGCAAGTTAGATGTTATGTTGTAAAGCAGTTTTGTATAAGGTGCATTCAGGGATATTTAAATGTGAGGTGGGAGGAATCTTATCACTGAGTGTTGCATATGCTAAAGATATTAAAGCAAGAAAGTGCTTTTTCTTAGTTGTAGTATTCCACTGCAGCAAGGCAAGAAAGGTTGGAAGGAAGCATGTTATAGTTAATATAATGTTATGATCATATGCATCTGAGATGGAGAAATATGTATTGATCACATTATGTGTAGAATTAAGATGACCCCCCTGCCCCCATTTTTACAGGGTGGATGTAAACTATAAACAAGTTTTTTAAGCAAATTGGTTTGAAAAATAAGACAAAGTGAATTAAATGGTACTTTTCTTGTATTTGCAATGTCATTAGCTATTTTTAGCAAATAATTTCAGTGAGAGATGAAGTCTACAGGTCCAAGCAGTTAAACATGAGAGGTCTGAGCATTGTGATCTGAGTGAAATTTGCAAAGATTTCTTCATGAATCTGCAAAGTTAATAGCTTTTTTATCATTACTGATTGCTTTACTTGGAAATTAGCTGCCTGCATGTACAAACAGTTAATCCTGTGACCTTGAAACACTCTGTACTGAGAGAAATGTATGAGGTGCTGTTTTACATATATAGGAGGGGAACAGAGATGCACAAACGTGGTTACCCATGCTTTGTATATAAGCAAACCCGCTCAGTTTAAACTCCTCCATAGGGAATGCTATCTGTAGTCTCCCACTATCCATAGCTTCTCAGCAAGTTTACACATAGGTCAACACCACTGCAGGTCATTTTACAGTGTACTACTAAACACTCTCACTTAGACCTTTAAATGACTCTCCCCTACTCCTTCCTATCCCATAAGGATCTGTATTAATGGATAGGTGCTTCCCAGTCATCTCTGTTCCTACCCTGATGGATGTGGGCATACTGAGACTGTGTAGTAACTGCCTAATGTTCACTGACAGCCATTTAATTTTAGAACAGACAAACACAATATGTGAGAGATGTAGATACACAATGTTATTGGAGGCAAAGCTCTCACATGCACACATGAAAAATGCAAACCAGGTTGTCAACGTTAAACCTAAAACACTCACTACCAACACTATGGAATAAACACAAATACTCACATATGCACTGGTACTCGCATGTAATCTAGCCAGGAGTTGGGATCTGCCACATCAAGTATGTACTTACGTCTTTAAACTACGGGTACCAGTATGACACAGTCATAGTTCATGTGGGCGTAAGTGACCTAAGACTTAAATCACTGGACTATATGAGGAGAGACATGATGGAACTCTGTGAATATGTGTCCTACGGGGTATGAATCTAGCCTTGAGAAGCATCCTGCTTTCACCAGTGGTGATGCCACCATATCAGCAAAAAAATGATTGACTTCAACAATTGGCTAGGTTTCTGGTGTCAAAACAAGGGGATCCAATATCTGTCGGTCTGGGGAGACATGATCGACAAAGCACAATGCTATGCCAGAGATTGTTTGCACTTGTCACCACTTCCGGATACTGGCAAAAACTTTATCTATCTCCATAGTGCCTTTTTTAGGCTGTGTCAAGTTGTTAAACCTTCTAGCATAACAAAAATCTCTCACAACTATCTAAAGGTACTCCTGATAAACTGTAGGAGTTTAAATAAAAAAAACTGCATTCCCTTTAAGCACTCCTCACCCTGGAGAACACAGACATAGGTGCATTCACGGAAACTTGGGTCAGAACCATGGAAAGCATCCCTGCTATCATAGGCTACAATGCCTTTCATATATTTCGATCCCCCTCAGTTCAGGATAAAACAAAGGGAGGAGATGTCTCATTGTTTATAAAGAACAAGTACATTGTTAGACTGGTCCAACAACATGACTCCTTTAAGCTGCTCCATGCCTAATAAGCATAGGTATGACCCCCATAATCATATCCTTGCTAAGATCCCCTAACATGAGTCTGGAAAAGCACACATTCTACCTAAACTTACTGGAATCTCTTAACATTCAGCCTACACCATACTTTTGGGTGACTTCAACTACCCATCCATAAACTGGGAGACTTGTATGACCCATAATTCACTTGCTTAGAGGTTTTTGGACTTTATCAATGCAAACACCCTGGAGCAGCTAGTTAGCTCCCCAACTAGAGATATGAATATCCTAGACTTAGTACACTTGACCATGGGGGGATGCTGTTCCCTCCCATGCATTAATTCCTCCCTGGCAAGATCTGACCACAGAAATGATCTCCCTTAATATGTAAACTAAACTAGAACCCCCAAACAAACTCCAAACCTGTTAAGAACTTTGCTAAGGCCAGATGTTAAGTTGTCTATCTCGCCTTCATTCTTGCTGGATGGGTTCGGAGCCGACCTCGGCTCCGACTCGGCCACTCTAAAGCTCGAGAGTTGGTTCCACCGGCTCGAGGCTCTCCTTATATCCCACAATGCTAGGCGATAGTTACCTCAGATCTCGTTTGTAAGCTAACCCCAGATCTCGTTTGCCGCTACAGCTTCGAGGTTGGTTATTCTACCGGTTCCTGGTGAGTTTTAGCTTTTTCTATAAAAAGTTACTCTTTTTACCCCTTTTTTAGTTTAATTATTCTTAAATTAGTGTAGTTCATTGAACTCTATCCCCGAACCTAATTTTTTTTCCCGTTTCTTGTTAAAAGAACTTTTAGTTCTTCCCTTGGGCCTTAGGCCTTCCCTTCCCTAGGGAGTGTTTGTGTAGTGTACTACTGTTTATTGTACTTTATTTTAGTATTTTTACTAAAGTTTGTAATTTTGACAGGGTATAACTGGTGTGTTTGAGTGTGTGTTTGTGTTCACCAGTTAGGCTATGTCTAAAGAAGCAAAGGTCTCCGGATTCAAGAAGTGTGATGCGTGCTGTCAGAAAATGTCTCTGACAGGCGCTCACACTTCTTGTGTCTATTGTCTGGGGCCTTTGCACCTGCAGGACTCCTGTGCTGTCTGCCATGGCTTCAGCCCCAGGGTCCTGCAGGAAAGGAAAAACAAGCTTATTTTGAGAGGCTTGTTGAAACCTGAGGATTCCCTGTCTGTCTCAACAGGGAAGCCCTCCAAGGCATCGAGGTCTTCGGCTCCGGCTTCTGAGCCGAGACCTCAGGTTGTTCAACCTTTGCCTTTATCGGCTCCGGCTGGAGCCGATAAGACTCAGTCCACAGTTTCTGTGGCTTCCTCGGCTCCGGCCGGAGCCGAGGTTATCGAGGTACCCGTGTCGGCTCCGACAAGATCTTCGGAGCCGACAACCAGAAAGAGGTCTAGGTCACCTTCTCTTGGCTCCGTTCATTCGGCTCCAGGATCTCCCCTGCTGTCTGAACGGGCCAAAGGTCTCATTCCTCTAGGTCATCGAGGCTGTCCGATCATGACCTTCAGAGGGTGGTGAGTCGACTACTCAAGTCTGAGGCACTAGCCCAGATGCTTCAGAGCCCGACTCATCAGTCGGTGCCTGCCCGGTCCATCAACTCTTTCCTCCTTCGACTCTCTTGAGTTCGGGCCGGGTCGTGTCGGAACCGAGACTGTGGTCACCTCGGGCCGAGACAATTGTCTTCGGCCCCGTCGTTGGCTCCGTTTTCTTCCATGGAGGAATCTCGGCGCCGGACTTCCCTCGTCGGCTCCGAGGGGTGAGTGGCATCGGACCCTTGTCCGACCCCCTCTCCCTCTCGGTGCTTCGGCGCTGGTGAGTTCGGCTCCGACATCGGCCTCGGAGCCATCACTGTCGGTGCCGAGGGGGTCCTTAGCTCCTCGGGCGGGGACCTCTGGCTCTGCCTGACAGGGGTGCTTCGAGGTCATGCGGAGTGTGTTAGAGCCTGGCTCTACTCCACAGTCGGCTCCGTCAGCCCCTCCTCTATGCTGCCTCAGGGTAAGTCGACTCACTCCCTCATCCTGGACCGCAGAGAGCCAACTCCTCAGGAGCTCCCTTTGGGATTTCATCCTCTTCGAGGCCTCTCCTGATTTGGCAGAAGAGCCCCCTCGGAAGAGGAAGTGCAAGAGGAAGCACATTGACTCACCTGAGTCTATCACGTCGGACACAGATCTGGATGATTCTGAGGGTTCCCCGTTCCCCTTCTGAAGATGTCTCATTTGCAGACATCCTGGAGATCCTTAAACAGAGGGGAAATTGGCCAGCCCTCAACCCTTCGGAGGATGAATCTGTGTATCTTGAGGCGTTTGGCTCTCGTCCTTCCACCTCCTGGGTGTCCCCTTCGACCCCCTCATGCAGGTGGTTGCTAAAAGGCATGGACGGCTCCTGATTCAGTGGACCCCACTCCCAGGAGACCCTCCAAATTCATCACAGCTCCATCAGACAAGGAATTTTTATCAAAAGGAGTCTCTGTGGATGCTATGGTGGTAGCTGCCGCCACAAAGAAGGAACTGGCTGATCCTTCAGTGCCTGTCCATCCACCTAACAAGGAATCTAGGTCCATGGATAGGTGCGGAAGCGGATGTTCTCCTCAGCGACATTTACTATCGTTCGCTGAATTACCTGTGCCATTTCACTCGTCTTCAAAGGGACTTGATCAAAGAAGCGAGTGAAATGCTGAAGGACCCTACAGCTACGGGTTTCCAAGAGAAAATGAACACGCAGCTAGCTATCCTTAATTCTATTTCCAACTCCTCCATCGCCTCCTCTCTTATGCGGCCGATGGAGCGAGCAGAGCCAGGAACAGGGGTAGCCTTACGTAGGCACGCCTGGATGCGGCTATGCAATTTTGCGGAACCTTTCAAGGCGTCTTTCACGAACTCCCTTTGATGGATCATCTCTGTTTGGTCCACAAGTGAAAGAAACCCTGACTAGGTGCGAGACTGATGGCAAGACCCTTTCTGCCGTCGGAGTCCGTTTTTCTACTCCTTCTAGGCCTTACCCCAAAGGCCAGAAGGGCGGAAAGATGTGGTTCCGTAAACAATCTCAAGGGACTTCGCCTGACGCACAGAGTCGGTTCCTCGCCAGAGGCAGAGGGGGGAACAACAATGGTAGACGTCGCCCTAGAGGCAGAGGGGGTCCGCAGAACCAGGGCAATCGAGAAACGTCCTCCGATAAGCCCTTTCAGCATCCCTGAGGTGTTGCCCGACTGCCCATCTTCGGAGGCAGTCGGGGGAAGATTGTCACTGTACCCAGAAGCCTGGCTATCCTTGACACAAGACAAATGGGTACAGTCCATCATTTCCGAAGGTTATTCTATTCCCTTTCTTCGTTTTCCAAATCAGTCAAAAAAATCCCTTCCAGATGTTCCACCCGCTCAAAGGGATATAGCAGCTTTGGAAATTTCAAAACTGCTTACAAAAAGAGCTATTCAGCCAGTGCCAGCAGACCAACTAGGATCCGGAATCTACTCAAGGTTCTTTTTAGTTCCAAAGAAAACAGGGGACTGGAGACCAATTTTGGATCTCAGTATCTTGAACAGATCGGTCAAGAAAACAAGATTTCGGATGGTCACGCTGCAATCCATTCTTCCCCTATTGGGAAAAGGAAACTGGATGTGCTCTATAGACCTTCAGGACGCGTACTATCACATAAAAATGAACAGACGCTCCAGAAGATTCCTCCGCTTCAGGCTGGGAACCAGTCATTTTCAATTCAGGGCCCTGCCCTTTGGTCTCACCACTGCCCCGCGTGTTTACCAAAAGCATGGCAGTGGTAGCTTCTCAGCTGAGGCGACAAGGATTCCAGGTGTTGCCATATTTGGACGACTGGCTCCTCACAGCTCCCACGAAGCATCTCCTTCTGATGGCCAGAGATTACACTTTTCGCCTGTCAAAACTGGGTATCTCAATAAATTGCGAAAAGTCTGTGTTGTCGCCTTGTCGTACTATTACCTACATAGGCAAATTTAGATACTGTAAACATGTCTGCAACACTAACGAACCAAAGGATATCAGACATTCAAAAATTGGTATCACTACTTCTCAACAACAACAGAGCCAAAGCCAGGTTAGTTCTAAAGGTGTTGGGAATCATGGCAGCGCCATACCTCTCCTTCCATTGGCCAGATACCACATGCGGATCCTTCAGTGGATGCTTTTTCTCAATGGTCATACCAGGAACTTCCAATGTCTCACACCATTATGATAACGCAAGCATGCAAAAGCATCTCATGTGGTGGATGTCTTCCCCAGCTCCTGTTGGGGAGACCATTTGTTCCACCTCCTCCGGTTGCTACTCTGACAACGGATGCCTCCCTGATCGGGTGGGGGCATTATCAGGGCAGGACAGTCCAGGGCACATGGCAACCAAGCGAATGCCACTTGCACATAAATGTTCTGGAGATGAGAGCAGTGCTTTTAGCGTTGCAAGCCCTTCAAGACTCTCTTCCCTTGGGAGCGATTGCAATCCAGACAGACAATATGTCTGTAGTGTGGTACATCAACAAACAAGGCGGAACCAGATCTTACCCCCTGTGTCGAGAAGCACTCAGACTGTGGCACTGGGCGATTTCTTCTCAGCGTTTTCTGATAGCAACGCACATCCCGGGAAGTCCAATCACATTGCGGACAAGTTGAGCAGAGCTATTCTCATGCCTCACGAGTGGTCTCTGAAAGACTCTGTAGTGAGAGAGATTTTTCTCAAGTGGGGTCAGCCTTGCTGCGATCTTTTGCTACTCCCCAAAACAGCAAGTGCAGAGAATACTTCACTCTATTCCCTTTACCAGGCCAACCCAGCAGGGACGCTAGTCCAAGTTTGGCCCCGGGACTTCTGTATGCATTTCCTCCTTTCCCACTGATCTCTCAAGTAATACAGAAAGCTATCGCTCAGAAGGCCTCATTGATCCTCATTGCTCCTTACTGGCCTCGGCAAGTGTGGTTCCCCTTTCTGCATCGATTTCTTTTGGAGCGACCGTGGAATCTGGACCTAGTTCCAGATCTTTTGATCCATCAGTCGGGTCAGTTTCATTGCTCCCTCCCCTCTCTGAACCTCACTGCTTGGTTCCTCCACTTCCAACCGTAGCCAGGCTTCCTCAATTATCTCACTCTGTTAGAGATATTTTGATAGCTTCCCATAAATCTTCCACTCGAAAGATTTATTTGAGTAAGTGGAAACGCTTTGCATATTGGGCACAAGGAAAGGACATAGATCCTTTCACCGCTTCCATCCAACTAGTCCTTGATTTTCTTGCTGAACTCTTCCAGGCAGGTTCATCTCCATCTACTCTTAAGGTTCAATTGGCAGCTATTTCTAATTTCCATGTGGGTATTTCTGAATCTGCCCTAATGTCCCACAAACTCTGCAAAGCCTTTTTGAAAGGAGTTTTTCTTCTCAGACCTCCTGTAAGAAATCCTCCTTCTCCTTGGGACCTAAATTTAGTTCTTGCTTCTTTGATTCTTTCCCCTTTCGAACCTGCAGCTTCATGTTCCTTAAAGTTATTATCATGGAAAACTCTCTTTCTGGTGGCTATCACATCAGCTAGAAGAATTTCAGAACTTCAAGCACTCAGTTGTCGTTCTCCTTACCTTGTGTTCCATAAGGACAGAGTTTCCTTACGAACTAACCCGTCCTTTTTGCCTAAGGTGGTTTCAGCATCAAATCTAAACCAATGCATTGACCTCCCTGTCTTTTTCCTGGAGTATTCAAATAGGTCTGAACAAAAATTACACTGTCTGGATGTTCATCGTCAATTAAGGTACTACTTGGACAGGACGAAACAATTCAGAAAATCTGATCAGCTGTTTGTCTCCTATCACGGAAAGCAGAAAGGGACTTGCAGTTTCAAAGGTATCTTTATCCAGATGGCTAACATCTCTGATTACCCTTGTTTATGAGATTAGACACCAAAACTGCCTAATAAGCCTAAAGCCCATTCCACCAGAGCTTTGGCTACTTCTCTAGCCTTCCAAGACAGACTGCCTATTGACACCATTTGTGCAGCGGCTACTTGGGCTACTCCTCACACTTTTGTTTCCCATTATAAGTTGGATTTAGCTTCTAGGCATAGAGCTAATTTTGGTTCCACTGTTCTCAGGAGTCTGTTCCGTTAGGCCACCGGGACAAGGTGCTAGGGGCCTTGGTCCCATCCAGCAAGAATGAAGGCGAGATAGACAACTTAACATATAGAAGTTATGTTCTTACCATAACGTTCCATGTTAGTTGTCTTCTTCTCGCCTTCTTCTTGGCCCCACCCTCCTTCCCCTGGCCTGGACAGACCTAGAGGAGTTGTGATCGTGACCTCTCTTTCTACCACCTCTTTCTTAGCTATATGCTATTATGCATATTTCTTGTTTCAGGATGTAGGTCACCCTTCTTCTTCCTGTTGTTAGAGGTGGATTCTGTTTTTTACAGTTATACTGTTTCTGTTATAAGCTGGGGTTAGCTTACAAACGAGATCTGAGGTAACTATCGCCTAGCATTGTGGGATATAAGGGGAGCCTCGAGCCGGTGGAACCAACTCTCGAGCTTTAGAGTGGCCGAGTCGGAGCCGAGGTCGGCTCCGAACCCATCCAGCAAGAAGAAGGCGAGAAGAAGACAACTAACATGGAACGTTATGGTAAGAACATAACTTCTATTTACCTCAAACTAAGTGACAGCTTATTAAACTTCCAGGCCCCTCCAATCCCAAATGACACTGAGATGTACTCTAAGCTGTACACAAAAGCACAGTAAAGCCACATTCATTGCTACACAGAGGGCAGTAACTGTCTGATCCCTAACCAAAATAGGCTGTTCAACAAAAGGAAAAAAAACATCTCCAAAGCCAAGAAGCAACAGACAAAATAGTGCAAAAAGACACCCACCAGACTAAACAAATTTAGGGAGCTGGTCAAATCTGCCAAACAAACCACGAGGCAAAGATAGCTGCCCCAGGTGAAAGATAAGCAAAAGGCTTTTTTTTTTAATTATGTTCACAACCTCAGGGGAGATATTCAGGAGTGTGCCAAGTTAATCATGAATGGTAACACTTACACTCAGCCTGAAAGTGTAGCAGACCTTCTGGCCGACAAGTTCAGTTCAAACTTCTCCTACCACACCCAAAGAAATACCTACAACCATCCCTCTACTGGTCATTAAGAGGAAACAGGTCCTTGCTGCACCTGCTAAAGCCAAAACGCAGCCTCCATGGGTCCCGACAACATTCCAGGATGCTTCTTAAATAGCTTAAAATAAAATCTATCAGGGCCACTAAAAACGCTGTTTAATCACAGCCTCCGGACAGGCTTTGTCCCAGAGGAATGGAGGACAGCAGCAGTCGTCCATCTGCTCAAGGGGAGCCCATCAACTGAACCAGGGAACCACAGAGTTATAAGCTTGGCCAGTCTTGTTTGCAAGGCCATGGAGAGAATTATCCTGGAACTGATCAATAAGACACAGGAAATCTCCAAACACTGGACCAGACCCAATTTGGCTTTGTTAAACGGAGTTCTTGGCTGCTGAGTCTTGTGGACGTTTTCAAGGAAGTCACCAGAGCCATGGATGAGGGTTAACTCATACACACTGCTTGTCTAAACCTGGCCAAAGCTTTCGACAAAATTAAATTCACTTCTCAGGGATCTTGGATAACCTTACTGAATTAGGCATAAACCCCTACATCATCAGATGGATAGCAAATTAGCTCACTGACAAGACACATGTCCGGATAGGTAAATTCACTTCTGATAAGAAACCTTTTACTAGCTGTGTTCCACAGATGTTCAGTGTTGGGAACCATCCTGTTTGGTATATACTTCTCTGAAATGAAGCCCAATGTTGGGGCCTCTGGCTTACCAAGTTCGCGGACAACTGCAAACTGGGAGCAATCACTGAATCCCCAAACTATGTTGAACTCCCTACAAACAGGGTTAAAAATGACAAACGAATGGTGCCCAAACCATGGTCTGAGACTAAATGCTAAAAATGTGCATTCATACTCTTCTATAAATCAGATATCCCTCCAAATTATAATATTGATATATATATACCCCTAAAAGTAGACCCAGTGGTGAGTGACCTAGGAACATAGATAGTAGCCTAAACTTTGACCACCAGATAACTGTAGTAGTGAGGAAATCCTTCTGTGGGGCTCAATTTGTAAGTAAAGGCATGGCATCAAATTCAAAGGGTGTCATAGTGCCATTGTACTCAACTCTCATCAGGCGCATAATCAAGTACATTAGTCCCTTCTGCATGTGCCTAACCAGGCGCTTATACCAATTGGAGTGGCCCAAGATTTTCCTCACTAAAAATACAAATCATAAGATACATGTCTTATGTAAACTGACTAAAGGCCATATCCCTTTACTCGGTCTCATATCATTTATTGAGAGGTGACTTAAGTCTGACTTTCAAGGCATTCTGTCATCCAGCCCTGATAAATATGTTACATATTTGCAAGAAAACTTCTATAAGGATTATGCGTTCCATGGACCTGAACCTTATTTGTGATTCTAACAGAACTTGCTGGAAAGACAGATTTGTATCTCAAAGGCTACCTCGTCTGTGAAATAAACTTCGCATCTCTGTAAAACAATGCTCATCCTCAATCTCTTCAAAAAGAGTTTGGATAAATGGATAGAGAACCGAAAATGCACTCCAAGGGTATTGTCCATGTCCCTTATGGACAGAGGCAGTCTGTAAAATGACTCAGGGCTCCAACACCCAAAAACCCACTACCCTGATGCTACCCCATCCCTCATCTGGGGAATTAAAATATAGTATTGTCATATCCTGGATGTTATTGGCTAGGCTTGTAAAGGCTGTTGTGCCATTAGCCCTGTAATCACCTATGAACCTATGAGAAGAAGAGATAGCAATCAGTGTAAGTGGAAGGATGCTATGGCTGTAGCATGTGCTTTAGCATGGGTAACATTAATTTTAAAACAGATAATGTGTGTGCGTCTGCAGCCATCAATTTCAGGCAACTACCCCTATATGGAGAAGCAAATTTCATTTTGTGAGAAAGTACATAGGTTTGTTGTTTGTTTGCTTTTAGAGGATGGAGGGTTCTGAAAGTCTGTTTAGTTTTTTGTTTGAATGTTTTCATTGAAGCAAAAACTCTTGAAAAATGCAAAGAAGCTACTGCATAAGAGATCGGCCTGCCAAACATTAGTATGCGCACCTAAGCTAAAAGTTGAAACACATTCCGTAGAACTGTGATGTATAACTTAACTTTCTAATGTAGTGGTTGCTCTGTCCATGTTATCATGGAATGTAAATCGTCTTATAAGTATATGAATTATGTTATGATATGCAGGGTGGAAATAGCAATATTGCAGTAGACACATTTGAATAGAAATGCATATGTGAATTTGACAAAAATAAGAATTCACATTAGACATTCAACAGAATTTCAGGGACAAAGGAAAAGGCGGGTAATAATACTGATTTACAGAGGGGCTCCAATAGTGGTAGAGGAAGAAGAATGGACAGTAATGGTAGATTTGTGGTAGTAAGTGGTTATTTACTTGATTTTCCAGGATAAACTAGCTTTTCTACCTGGTACACAGAGAGTAATCATTTTTGCAAACATTTTGTTACCCCAATTTTGCATACTTTTCTCTTCTGACACAGGAACAGCTCTGCCTGGTGGTATGATTACATGTTTACTAATATATTAGCTGCTTTCTCATTGACAGATTTGGAGAATGCACACCATGATGCCTGTCAATTAGCATTTTTTCTATGAAACACTAGTCAAGTTACTTATTTTTACTTGATGGTTTGTATTTGTTCCAATTTCTCTGTTATAGCAAAAAATATCAGATTTTCTCTCTGCTGTTTTCACTCTCCTGTTCAGACAGTCTTTCCTTCATTTCAGTCTCTGATTTCAGCAGTTTTATCAACTCATCTGTTTTTCCCATCTTTTGTTGTTTGACTTTATATTATATTCTAGTGTCTCATTTGTTTTAAAAACAGTTGAATATATTTTATTTTTTCTTCTAAATTGCTAGAATTTATTTTCTATGCTAAAGCTGAGACTTGGACTTTTTTTTTATTGAACAATTTGCAAGGTTTTCCCAGCCAGAGTAATTTATTCTTTTCTCGCTGACTTTCACTTACTTTTCATCCTCATAAATTGCTAATTTTTTTTTTTTTTTTTTTTTTTTTTTTTTACTGTTTCTCAGTTTTTACACTGCTGTGGGAGAGCTCTTATCAACTCGGCTCACATTTTAGTCTTTTTAACATCTGCATTTATCCCTGCCACTTGGAAACAAGCTGTATTTATTCCCTTACCCAAAACCACAAATCCCTCAAGACCAGCAGACTGTCATCTAATCTGAAATTTGCAGCCCCATGCCATAATCTTGGAAGTTATAGTCTGGCCCTAAGGTTTAGACTTCAGTAACAAGTGTAGCTTAATTAGCTATTCTCACTATGGTTTTAGTAATTTGTTCTTATTTTTATGTCAATAAATTGCTAGTATGACAACAGTCATCATAACTGCATATGTAGCAGTAATAGTTTCACTGCTGCAGTACATTCATCAGTGTATGGGATATAATCACAGGTGGATGTCAGTTTTCAGTCAGACATGAAGAGCAATCTGATATCCTCGGGTAAGGTGTGGGGTTACCCTCCATCACTCTGTTGTCATTACCAAGAAGCTTGTCTTTTTTATTTATTTTTATTTATTTATTTTATGAAGCTAATGCTTAACACAAATGTACCTGCATGAAAAAAGGAGACACCAAGTGCAACATAATAATCAGCCAAATAAGTTTAAACCCTGCCCCTTTGTAACCTATACCATATGGAAAATGCAAGTCTTCAACTGAAACTAAACCCCTGATAAATACATAAAGACATATAATCCCTGGACAGAGAGGGGCACTGTATGTAAAATATACTAAGGAAAAAAGGTGGGAGTTCCTACTGCAGCAGTGATTCTTTCATTTAAACTTCTCTGTTTATAGTGATTACTGTCAGACAGCTATCCTTTGTTCATCATAAGGATCATTGCTGTGGGCTTCTGTTGATATTCTGAGGACTAAAAACACAGTACTTAAAACAGCAAGATTTGCAGTGCAGATATGTATGGTAAGTAAGTTGGAGACTGCAGTACCTGAGCATATTCACCTTACTCTGAGGTGCAGTAGTTACAGTATCAGTATATATAAAGAAGCAGGGGTAAAGAGAGTGCAGGGAGCACAGAGTCTGGCAAAAATGCTTTAATATCATTAAAGCAAGCTTCACAATGCATTCATTGTATTCCCTTGAGAATCACACCTTATTTTTCGTATTTGTAGGATGCAGTTACTGGTCTCACTTTTGAAGGGGAGCCAGTTGCTGCAGTATATTCATAAAATGAATGGTAAAATTCCAAGAAGTTCAGATTCTTGGCCCTGGACCAGATTGAAAGGCTTACAGCATTGCTTGATGTCTGTTAGCCCTACTCCAAAAACTGGGAGTCCTGTTTGCAGTGCTTGAAAAGGATGAATATAGTTAAAAAAATTATTTGAGAATAATCACTGCTGAGGAAAACAGTAGTAGAAGCAACTTGTGGTATATACGCTGACCTCTCCTACCAGGCAGTTTTCATGATATTGTAACAGATGTAACTCAGGTGGCCAACCATTTCGAATAGCGCCTGCTTTGATACTGGTCTGCCTTATCTGTCTAGTATGAGGAAGAAAAACTGCTGGTCAGATCACCTGAAGTGTTTGAATTGCTTTTGCATATCTGCAGTGAAACAAATGCTTTTTACTTTATTCTCAAGTGTTGGATAAAACATGGGAAGATGGCTAGACTGATCCATGTATAGTATGGAACCCATCTTGGACATGAAGGAAAAGTTGGTCTTGAAGGGTATCTTCTCTTTGTGGAAGATTGTGCATGATTTACTTTATAAAGCCTGCAGCTGTGATAGTTGAGGTAGTGTGTACTAAAACCAGTGCATTCCAGGTGTTTCATAGCAGGTCTGTGTGCAGGTTAAAGAAGTGGAAGAATGAGTTTAGCCATGAAGTTTGAGGTCCCAGGCCAAAGAGATGGATCTTCATGGTGGTCCTAGGTGCAAATTGCCCACTGGGAGCAGATTATGAGCAGAGTTGAATGACTTGGGGGGGGGGGGGGGCACAGTGGCAAGCAGACAGAGTTGGCTGAAAGATGCACATTAATGGATTACTAGGTTAGCCGTTGATTAAATAACTTTAAAAGGTATTCAGACACATGGAAATGATGTATGGTGCTGGGTTAAACAGTTTCTTCCCACACCAATGTGTGATGATCTACTGTACTTTCATAATTATGCAGGACTTTGTTGTGTGTGGTCCTCTTGCCTGCTGCACATTGTAGGTGACTTTGTATGTGACCTGAAATCAAATTCCAAGCTGGGTGCTTGATAAGGCAGCAAGATGTGTGCGTATGTTTGTTTAAGTGCCAAACAATGGCTTAGCCAGCATGGGAGGCTGATAAGCAGTCTAATACCCTGCATTTTTGAGCACTAGTGGAGGAGTAGGTTTTGCAGGATGTAACACTATGGATCAGGAGTACATGCTTGGTTCTGCCAAGCTGTTCACAGTAGCCTTTATGGGCATGTGTTTAGGAGTGCATGCACATAGCATGAAACATTGCAGTGATGTGAGCACTTACATTAGTTGACAGGGTGTGCGTGTAAGGATTAATATGAATCCTGTGTGCTCTTTGTTGTAGATGATATGGATACGGGGAGATGTTGCTAGGTAACTCCCTGGCCTGGAAAGATTTAAGGTCCTCCTTAAAAATGGAAGGCCCAAGCCCAGTCTAGGAGGGGAAGCCAAACTCTTGGCCCATTAGCACAAGATCTGTAGGCTTACGGAAAAGTAGATGCAGGCAAAGGGAACAAATAATTTTTATAAGTTCATAGGTAGGTACTAGGCTATTGGCCCAAGGGCCTAAGTAAGCCTACCCAACAAGGTTCCCTGCCTTATGCCATCCAAGAAAGTTATTTTCCTGTGTCCCTGTCGAGCAGAGCTACATAAGTGATCCCCAGGGTGTATTCCCTATTTCCCATCTACTCACCAAGATTTTTCTTGAAGAGTGCTAATGAGGAACTTTGCTTGACATAGGTGGGTAGCTTGTTCCAGAGTATGGGAAGTCTCTGGGACAGGAATCTATCCCTCCAGCATGTCCTGTTTATTGTGGTGCCAAGGTTTAGGTCCCTAGAGCGTGCAGCTCTGAGGGATTGGGCTTTCTTTAGGTGTAGCATGTCCAACAGCTCTGGGTTTGACATAGCTTTATATGTTAGGCAGAGATCACCTCGGAGTAGGTGATATGCTACGGAGTAAAGCTGGAGTTTTTTTGAAACGGTCAGTGTAGGGCATCTGTTTGAGGCCAATAATCCTCTTTGTGAGGTACTTCTGTGGCCTTTCCAGCTGCTGTAGATGTCTTGTGAGGTACATTCCAAAATGGGCGTTGTACTCTATAATGGGTCTAATGAGTGTCGAGTAGAGGGGAACAATGACCTCTTTTTTCCTGGATGTGAACCCTTTTGTGATGAGGTGTGCCACATAGAAGGACTTCCTGACTACTGTGGCAATGTGATTATCAAAGGAGAGACTACTGTCCACCTAGGTCCCAAGGTCTCTTATCACTCATTCAGTGTTAAGTAGACTGCTGCCTATGTAGTAGTTCATGGGTACAGAGTTTTTACCAAAGGGGATGGCAATGCACATTTTAGCATTGAGCTTGAGGCCATGGCTCTGACACCAGGCATCTTTCTCAGTGAGGCCCTTCTGTAGGATATCCACATCATTTGGGGACTTGACTATGGCTCCTAGTTTGCAGTCATCTGCGAACTTCGTTAGCCAAAGGCCTTCTGTGTTAGCCTGTATTTCAGAGAAGTAGATACCAAACAGGAGAGGTCCCAGGACTGAACCCTGTTGTACTCCCCTTGTCACAGGTTTGAAGTCAGATTTGGAGTCTGCAACTTTTACAGTGTGGGTTCTGTTAGTGAGCCAGTTCGCAACCCATCTTGTGACATAGGAATTTATACCTAGTTTAGTGAGTTTAGCTATAATTCCAGAATGGGGGATGATGTTGAAAGCCTTGGCGAGGTAAAGATAGGCTGTGAGAACCACCTTATCCTCATCTAAGGCTTTGGTGACTGCCTCAAAGACGTTGATCAGGTACAGGATGCATGATCTGCCTTTCACAAACCCAAACTGGGTGGGGTCCAGAATTTGGAGGTTACCAGTGCTTTGTTTATGAGTTCCATGGTGATACGTTCCATGGCCTTGCAGACCAGGCTTATCAGGCTAATAGGGCGATGGTTCCCGGGATCATTGGTGGCTCCCCCTTTGTGGAGTGGGATAACTGTTGCTGTGTGCCATTCAGTGGGCACAAAGCCTGACGTGAGGCTATGACTGAACATGGTGCTTAGGTGGGGAGCCAGTTCATTCTGAAGTTCATGTAAAACGCAGCCTAGGATGTTGTCCAGTCCCATGGATGCTGTGTTTGTGGCTTTAGAGACTGCAGCTTTTACCTGCGTAGGTGTGATTACAGGTACTCTGCATTCTTCCTGTATAGATATGGGCCCTTTAGGGGGGTGAGAGGGGGGTAAAGTTAGTACTGAACCTATCTGCCATGATGTTGGCAATATCAGTTGGTTCTGTAATTTTCATGCCATTGTGCTGTAACTCAGAGCAGATCTGGGTGTTGCCATTGAGATTCTTGACATAGCTATAGAATGCTTTGTGGTTGTCCTTAGAATCGGTGGCGATTTTGTTTTCGTAGCTAGCTTTGGAGGATCTTCTAAGGGATCTCAGCTTCTTACTGAGGCTGACCAGTGAGCTCCTCCACTCATGGGATTTTACTCTCTCTTGCAACAGTTTCTTCCTTCTGTTGTACAGTTTGTTTATGGCAGGGGACCACCAGAATGGCTTCCTTTTTCTGGAGGATAGCGTCTTTGTTCAGTTTGGGATAGCATGATCTAGCACATGTAAGTGCTTATAGAGTGCATTTGTGTAGATTTCAGCAGTCATAACTGTATTGTCTATCTGCATGGGTGTCATGAAGTTCACCACTTCTGTCTTAAGAAGCATGAAGTTGGCTTTGGAGAAATGTTTTACTGTGGTTTCCTAAATGGGGGTGGGGGCAGGATGTGGATATCAAGGATGATTAGCTTATGGTTGGATCTGACCAACGAGGAGTTGACTTCAGGTGTGGAACACTGGTCACTCATGTTGGTAATGACTAGGTGTAGGATATTGTTGCCCCTGGTGGGGGTGTGGATAAGTTGATCCAGGGCATTGGAATTTATGAATTCCAGAAAGCGTTGAATGAAGGAGTTGGTACCCGAGTAGTTTTTCCAATTAATGGTGGGGTAGTTGAAATCGCCCATTACTAGGGTGTTTGGTTGAACCTTAATATTTTCCAGTATATCAAGAAAAGAGGAATGGGAATCCCGGGGCATGGTGGGGGATCTGTAGCAAGCTACAATTTGGATTGCAGCTTTGCCCAGAGTTAGTTGCACGTGGATAACCTTGGATGCATTATGCTGAGCAACTAGCCTGGAGGTGTGGATATCCTTAATGAATATGGACACACCTCCACCTTTGGTGTTCCGGTCCAGGTTAGGTGGCCGAAAAGTGTGGTATGAGTTATAGCCTGGTAATGCAGAGGTGCTCTCTGGAGCCTTGAACCAGGTCTCAGTCACTGCACAGATGTCATCTTCCTCTTCTTTCGGCTTTTCCCGGTTAGGGGTTGCCACAGCGGATCACCTGTCTGCTCATGATTGGCAGTGGAGTTTTACGGTGTTGAGTTGCCAGCCCAGTGCCCAATCTTCCACAGAAGGCACACACATGCACGCACTCACGCCAATTTAGTGTGCCCAATCCACCTACAGCATGTCTTTGGGATGTGGCACGAAACTGGAGCATCTGGAGGAAACCCACACGACCACAGGGAGGACATGAAGACTCCGCACAGAAGGCACTCCAGCCGAGGATCGAACCGGAGAACCTCTTGCTCTGAGGTGGCAATGCTAACCGCTGCATCACCGTGGCCACCCACTGCACAGATGTCGATGTTCTGCATTTTAAGGAGTGCCTCGAGGGAGTGCATTTTGAGATTTAGACTTCTAGCATGGAGTGGCATTACCCTCAGTTTTAGCTTGCCTGTTACAGTGGTGAATTTGTCATTTGAACCTTGCCTAAAAAAAAAGGCACTATAGGGGCGGCAAGAGCCTTAGCCAGTATCCGGAATCCCAAGGGAGACAGGTCATCTCTGGCAAAGCATAGTGGTCTGTCGACCTTGTCGTCCCAGGCAGACAGATACTGGATTGCCTTAGAATGACACCAGAAACTTAGCCATTTGTTGAAGTCAATCATTTTGTCCTTGTACTACGGTATCATTCTGGGTGATGGCAGGATGCTACTCAGGGCTAGGGTCATACCTGCCTGGGCTACAAAATCGGGGAGCTCTTCCATGTCTCTCTTCATGTAGTCCAGGAAGGTACGTCTCAGGTTGTTCACACCAACATGGACAATGACAGAGTCATATTTCTACTTGTTGTGGAGTGACCTGAGTGTGTGGGTTATGTGGCGGATTCTTGCACCTGACAGGCAGCTGACAGTAACCTTCTCCTTGTTTAGCCTGGTGAGTGGGACATCAGTGTGCCTGACTATAGAGTCACCTATGACTAGTGTGTTGTATACGTTGTTTTGCCTTATGGGCTGTGGTTGAGTGGCACACTGAGTCTGTGGGCTGTGTGTCATTTGGGTTGGGTTGGGGGGTGGTGGTTGCTTGCATTTCTGCTTTAGAGGTCTCTCTTGCTTGAGCAGATTATTATTGAGAGCCTCCGTGAATGTTTCTGTGTGTGGATTTTCGTGGTGTAGGTTTAGTGGGAGTATGTGATGATTGTGGTATGGTGCAAGTGTTCACTTTCTCCTCTTGACTGTCAAGTTCTGTCTTGGTTGGAGAGAGCTTTACCTCCAGTTTGGCTAGATAAGTGCATCTCTCACAGGTTGTAGTGTACGTGAGGCAATTGCTACATTGCCCCAAGATGCCCAGATTCATCAGATAGGAGAGAACACTGGAAGCTGACCCTTGGACATGCCTGAATAAAAAAATATTTTCCTCTAGACAAGTGAGGAAAGTGAGTACAAGAGCTTTTCTCTAAGCAAGTGAGGAAAGTAAGTAAAAAAAACTGTTTTCCTCTAGGTATTGAGGAAGGTTGAATGCTGTAGGAATTTGTAGCTTATTTAGTGCTTACAACAAGTTTGAACAAGTGCTGAGCGCGAATAAGCAAATTCAAGTGCTAAAACTATGAATCTGTATCTGGACTAGACTAGTTACAGGAAAGAAACAAGTGCTAATGTGGGCTTTTAAATCAGAAAATGAGAGAGATGGAAAAATTGCAATAACTACAAGTTCTGGGCCAGAAACCACTCCATATGTGGTAGATAGGTTATCTAGTGCTTACCACTCCCAGTTTCCTTGTCTGCTTCAAGAGGGCCCCTTGCCATCAGTGCCTTAGTTGAGTTCTCTATGAGGTTGTAAATGAATGAGCTTGAGATCTGTGACATGAAAGTTTCTTAGGTTTCACACAGAGAGATGAAGAAGCATCTTGGAAAAAAAATCCTGGTAATGAGTCCTTGAGCAGAGCGTTGTACTTGTTAGTTTATTCAGTAAATTAATGGGATGTAACCACCATTCAAAGTCAATGGGGTACCACAAAACTGTTTAAGCGTAGCAGGGCCATTTAGTTTTTCCATCAGCACTGGTATTCAGTAATAAATGACTCGTGTCTTCCAGGAACTTGTTTATGTATTAAAGTACTTTGTTACAAACAGAACCGGACCATTTGTAACATTAAAAAATTCAATTCTTGCCAGTACTGAAATAAGCAAATGGTTCTCGGTGCCAAAGAAATAATGTAACCACAGAGCTTAAGGGAAATAAAGACAGATGAGCTGAATGAATCTAAGAAAGCATAGAAAGAAACAGCAAACATCTCTAATAAGTCTGGCAGCTTTCACGTCAAGAATAGGAGGATGATTCATGTAAGAGTATGTCTAAACCTTCAGCAGTATCTGAAGCAGCAGATTTCTGAATCTTCTGCCACCTGGGAAACATTCAGCAACTTCAGGGAATCTTTTTTTTTTTTTTTTTTTACCATTTATTTCTCTGCTATCCCCTTGGAAATTCTTTAGCAGCATCTGTTGTGGAATAATGTAAAGGACTCCCACCCCTTCTAATTCCCAATTTCTTCCTTTCAGAATGCACAAACAAGGAGATAAAAAGATTGAGCTCAGTCTATCAGGTGAATTGCGAAGAATATTTGCTGTGAATAAGTAGTGGGATGTCATATTTTGGTGCCCCCCCAACTTTGCACAGTTTTCTATGTTATGTCTCTCTCAAATTCAGAGGTATGAGTACTTCCAGCACATGCCATTATGACACACTGGACTAAGATGGTATGACCAGCTCCTGTGACTTAGCATGAATTTCATCATATGATTGAGTACAATCTGTAAAGCAAATATATACACATGTGAGACTAAGGCAAATCCATATACCACCTACCACCACACAGTATAGTGAGAGGGAATGACAATAAGGATCTTCTGCAAAAGGCCTCCACTTAGGTCAGCTGACATGGAGGTGTATTTCGTTTGTAGCTGACTTAAACTAGTTGTATGGAGTCCTGTACAGTTTTTCATTGTGAGCTATGCATCTGTTAGCTCCATTTTCCTTTAATGTTTGTGTAGTCTAATGATCTTGTCCTTATTCAGATTGTAATTGTTGATTATTCTTTAGTAGGCATCTCTTAAGAGTCCTGAGTAGGTATTCATTTTCATTGTTTTGTTTATTTCCAGTAACTTTGAATGCCTACTGTGCACACCAGCCTACAGTGTTGAGTATCACAAAGTTGAAAGTACAAGTTATATGAGACTTTGTTAAATGTTCTGTTCTCTCTTTTTCTCTGTTAACAGACAGCTGCCAATGATTGCAGCACAGCTGCATGGACGAGTTCACCTGAAGTTCCAAGAGTTTCGACAGCAAAACCACCTGACTTTTTTTACTCATGTTTTGGGTATCCTAGATTTGCTACAACCACAGGTGTTTCAAAACAAATATCGAGCGCCACTGAGAGACTGCCTGCTCTCATCTGTACAGCTTTTGCAGGTATTGTACCACTAAAATGCACAGGCTAGTTGGATATGTTTTTTTTTTAGGTTAAGACTATGAAAGAAACCCTGTACATCAGCAACATACAAAAAATTCCAATATTTCTAGACTTTGTTGCATACTTGTGAGAAGTGTATATGTTCTCCTGTTATTTCTGTTGTAAATTGCGTATCCAGTCTCTATTGTCAATTTTTTCTAACCTTCTCTGATTGGTTTGTATAGCTATCATGCAGTATTTTATATGTCCTACTAATTATCCATTTTGAACAGCAGTTTCTGTTCATTATTTAACTAAAAACTGTCAGAACAGGTCTTTCACATAGGATTCCCATATCCCTTTCTCTTTGCCTATACTTTGATATCGATCCTTTGTAGAGAAGGCAGTCTCTAGACTGCAGTCCAGATATCTTGGCCTCATCCCATTCTATTACCTTTCCCTCTCTAGTTAATTGCTCCCAGTACCTTGGTTCCTCTGCCAGTTTTCTCCAGTAAATTCCAGAACCCTCTTGCCTGTTCTGTGTACCTGTACTTGCAGTCATCCCTATCAGCAAAATCTCCTGTCTCCATTCTCATGTTGGCTTAGTTCTTAAATACTTTCTAATATTTTAAGATCATAGGAGGTTACTAGGCTAATGGCCCTGGGGTCCTTACAAGCCTAGCCAAGAGTTTATCCCCAAAAACGAAACTTCAGTCAACACCTGTCGCCCCTGTCAATGAGGGACAAAGGTGGCACCCCTGGGACAAATTTGTGGTTCCCATCCACTCATCAAGGTTGCGCTTGAAGAGGGTCAGCGAGGTACTATGTTTGACATTTATAGGAAGTCTGTTCTAGAGATGGGGCAGCCTTTGGGAGACCAACCTGTCTCTCCAGCAGGTTTTGTTGATGTCGCATATTAGATTTAGGCCTATCAAGTGAGTAATGCACAAGGAGTTAGACTTCCGGATATGGAGCATCTCTAGTAGTGCAGGGTCCGATATTGCCTTGTAGGCAAAACACAGATCACCTCTGAGCAATCTGCACGATACCGAGTAAAGTGATAGTGATTTGAGCCTGACCACATAAGACAGGTGTTGGAGCCATGTATTCTCTTTGTAAGGTATTTCTGTGGCTTTTCCAGTTGGTGCAGGTGTTTGGAGAGGTACATACCAGATGGGGAATTATACTCAATTATAGGTCTAATGATGGAGTAGTACAGAGAGGTAATAACCTACTTTTTTCTGGATGCAGTCCATTTACTTATGAGATGAACCAAGTAAAAGGCCTTTCTGACCATTGCCGCCACATGATGGTCGAATGTGAGATTGTTGTCAACCTGAGTACCCAGGTCTCTCACCATGGGTTGTGTGCTTAGGGAGTTGCCATTGATGTGGTAATCAGTAGGGACCGTGATTTTGCCGAATGGTATGATAATACACGTTTTTGCGTTTAACTTTAACATAACTTTGGCACCAGTTATTTTTAGCTGTGAGACCCTCTTGCAATATGTTAATGTCATTTGGGGAGTCAGTGATGGCACCCAACTTACAGTCATCTGCAGGTCTGCTGTCAGAGGTGGTGGCACCTATTTTGACTTTGTGGGTCCTATCTGTGAGCCAGTTGGCCACCCATCTGATGAGATAGGAATTAACACCAAGTTGTGTTAGCTTTTCAATGATGCCTTAGTGGGGAATTGTGTTAAAGGCTTTGGCCAGGTCAAGGTAAGCTGTATGTACTGACTTTCCCTCATCCAGGGCCTTGGTGACAGTCTCAAAGAAGTCAACTAGGTTCAGTAGGCAAGATCTGCTCCTGACAAATCCGAATTGGGTGGGGTCAATGTTTGGAGATTGCCTATGTCGTTGTTTATGAGATCCATAATAATACGCTCCATGGCTTTACAGATCAGACTTGTCAAGCTAATGGGGTGATAGTTTCCCAGGTCAGTAGTGGTACCACCTTTGAGCAAGGGGATGACCATGCCAGTTCTCCACTCTGCTGGAATGAAGCCTGTAATTAGGCTGTGGTTGAATAGGGTGCTCAGTGGCGAAGCTAGTTCTCTCTGGAGATGGTGCAGAATGCAGCCTGGGATATTATTGGGTCCCATGGAAGATGTGTTCTTTGCCTTGGATAAGGCCTTTAACACTTGATCTATGGAGATGTGCGGTATCAGGGATGTCAACTGGGCCTTGGGGGGGTGATAAGGTGGTGAACCTTTCAGCCAGTAAGTTGACTAAGTTGGCAGGATCAGTGTAAGTGGTACCATTAAGTAATAATTTGGAACAAACTTGTGCTTTGCCATGGAGATTCCTAACATAACTGAAGAAGGACTTGTGGTTTCCCTTTGTTTCAGAGGCTAGTTTCAACTCATAATTGGTTTTAGAGTTTTTCACTAGTGATCTAATTTGCTTGTTGAGGCAGAGGAGGGAGATTTTTCTGATTTGGAATTTGTTCCTTTTTACCTTTGGATAACAGTTTCTTCCTTTTGTTGTAAAGCCTGTTGACAGAGGATGTCCACCAGACAGGTTTGTATTTCCTTGAGGAGCAGGTTGTAGTTCTTTTGGGTATGGCGGATATGTTAAGATGTTGGCAATTCCCCTCCTTTTAAAATATAATATTCTGCATGGTTGCTGTTATTCTCTTTAAGGATCTACATCCAAAATCCTACCTTTCCTTATTTCTTGATTTTCCTGCCTGCTTCATAAGTATGGGTATTGCTGAGCCAGTTCATGTGTCGGTACATAATTTACAGCTATAGCCTTTGTTTTATATTCATTAATTTTATATCCCAAAAAGATTTGAGACCGTCACAAAATGTTCCACAGTACTGAGATGTTCCTTTCTGAATTTATCAGGTACAAAATAATATTGTCTCCAAATAAAGCCAGCTTTTCTTGATTACCATACCACTTTCCGAGTCCTATATTTTCTTTGCCAGTGGCTGTAAATATAAAATTATAAAATATAAAACAAATAGGAAAGAGGACACCCTTGCCTGACTCCTCTGTTCAGACACAACTTATCAGAGAGGAAATCTTGCACTTTAATTCTTGCCTCAGATCCCTCATATGTCCTCCTAATTAACCTTGTTAATGTATCGGGGAATACAGATGCTTCCACTACCCTTCTCATAAAATCTGAGCTTACTCTATTGATTGTCTGCATCAAGACCAATCAACAGCATCGTTTTCAGCATTTTTTTTCTTACATTTTGCTTCCCTCTGGATCATCATTATTCTGTTAATATTGTCAAATGTTTGCCCCCTTCCACAAACCCACCTTGATCCGTATCTGTCAGTTTTGGCAACACCTTTGCCATTCTTTCAGCTAGTATAGACCTGAAGAATTTGTAATCATGGTTTAAAATTCAAACATGTCTACATGAGTCTGGGTCTGATGGGTCTTTACCCTCTAGGTATTACTGCAACCACAGCTTTCTTTTAAGATGTTGGCAGTTCCCCTCCTTTTAAAGTACTGTTAAACAAACTCTTCCAGATATTTATGACTTTTTCACCCTCCTGACTTGCAGACTTTCATGGGGATGCCATCTGTTCCTGGATACTTTCCTGCAGATTGATTACACATCACCATTTTTATCTCATCTACGCCTATCTTAACTGTTAGTTGTTGAACCTCATCTACCCCTTATGTTGGCATACTTGTGTCTTTCATAAATATTTCCATTTGTGCCCTTTCTTAATTTCCATATTTCTTTGCATTATACATACAAATTTTCGTAAAATTTCCAAAACATCTCTAATACTGCTACAGGATCTCTGGTTATTTTTTTATAGGCTCCCTGAGTTTGGTGACAACCCTTTCTTCTTTGTGTTGCGTAGGATGTTGTGCTAAAAGTTTTTGTGCTCAGGAGTTATCAAAAAAAGTTGCTTAACAGCAGTCTTTATTAACTCATGCATATAATCCAGATCCTCCCTTATTTTTTCTTTAGCACTCTGGAGTTGTGCCCCTTCTTGTTCTGTGAGATTCCCCTTGCACTGCAATGCTTTAACCTTTGTCAGTCCCTCTAAATAATTCTGTTTATTTCTTAACCATATCTTTAAACTCCATTTTCATTTTATCCCACTCACTAGCTATAACTTTTGAAGAAATTTCTATCTTCCCAACTAACACTGAAATAATTCCACAACCGATTCCTTAAATTCCTGTCTTTTTACGGGTAGTTGGGAAACTGCCAGTGCTTAGTTTTTATTGGTGCATTATCTGAAATAGTTATTGGATGTGAGTCGAAGCTGTCAATTAAATGCATGTGTTCTTGTTAAATATAATTTCTATCTAGTGTATCCCAGTTATTGTACCGTGGGAATAATATGTAAATTATCTTTGAGTTCCTTCTACTGAATTCACGTCTTCTTGCCAAATGTTTTAATAAATTCCTACAGAAATCTATACTTTTTTGTTATATTTTCCCTTCTGGATCCCCCGGATATATCCTAACTGTTGCAAATCAAGTTCCAGTCCCCACCTTTCAGTAATATTCCATGCTGAAAACAGATTGTCTGCCAAAACTGTCTTAAGCTCCATAACAGTAGTTTTTGGTTGAATATAAATACATGCCAGAGTAATCCTCCCTTGCCAGTAGCCCCTTTCTACTACAAATCTGCCATTATTATCTTTTTTCCCCCTCTTCTGTCACTGTTGGAATTCCTCCAGCAGCTAATATAATTACTCCAATTTTCCTTTGTCCCTGTTCTGTTGAGTATCCATCCTGAAATTCTTTTTTTTTTATCAAATTCACATGCTCATTGCTTTCCAAATGTGTCTCCTGCAGCAATGTTATGTTCTCTCTGCATTTCTTAATATAGTGCAATGCTCTTGCCTTTTTGTCTGTAGCTGTAAGGCTATTTACATTCTGAAGTAATGTGGATAGCGTTGCCATTATGATCAGAAGTTATTGTTGCCACCTATTGTACATGATGACTTTTCTGAATGTGTATTTCCAACTTTTATGTTACATGCCTACACTGATACGTGGCAAGTTGATCTTTTATACTGTTGTTGCCTCTCATCTCCATTGTAACCTATGTTACATTTTTCAAGACTTTTTGTTTTAAAGAAAACCGTCAAATAAAAAAAAAACATTTTCAGAACATCCGCATTACCTTTTAACTTAGAACAAACACACAAAACTGTGTACATCTTCAAGAAATGAAGTTTAACCCTCCTGATAGGAACAATTATCCCAAATCGACAGCTGCATTCACAAGCATTACTTAACCTAAAATTATTAAGGTTACTTTTGTTAAAGAGCATGTTGCAGCCTATGCTCCCACTTACTGTGATTGCTGTTTTTTTTCTTATCTCTGTTTCCCTCCCAGATGTGAAAAAACAGCGTTTACGTTTTCAGAAAACATTAACTTTTAGCCTTAAGAAAAAGCGCACTGGCTATTTTAAATAAAGCTAAATTATACACTGTTCTATTAAATGCATTGATGTATTAAGGCTGCTAGGGAAGCTGCTCTCTTATTCACTTTCAGTAATTTCAAATTTTATTTTTTACTGAACTGCTTGCCCTTGCATGTTCATATTTTGCATTTCCGTAAGCAAACAATGCTCAAAACTCTCAGGGTTAATTGCTTGTACCTGCAGACAGTTTAGTTCCATGGAAACATAAGAACAGAATGTAGAACTGCCTTCAGCTGCAGACTTCTCAACCCACTGAAAGTATGGTAAAGGAAAAAAGAACAAATTATTATCATTGCATATGTAAGAAACTTAGCACTTCTCATGGCATTCATCATTTAGTCTTAATTTTCAAGCATACTTACTTACAGAAACACTTGTTTTAGATTAAGCCAGTGGCTTTAATCCAGACATTCACCTATGTAAAAATAAGGGAAAAAATTTCAGCTCTACATATAATATAATCATTGCCCTTTTACACCCCACCCTCCACCCCAAAAGCCCAGGATTATGGTATAGTAAGTTAAACATGCTTTTGCCCAGCCTTTCTTCTCTTTTTACATTGTAATATCTATATTTCTTAAAACTAATAAAATACCTGTTTAATATCTGTATCTCAGATTAATCACGAACAGACTTTCCCTCACCCCCCATTGAGGATACCCCTGTCTACATATTCCACCCATAAGTTTAATAAAGCCAACAAAAGTCCAATCATTCTTAAGTCACTTTTTCTTGAAAAGCCATATTTCACAAATGTAATTGATGCCTTAAAATCTCACATTTATTCACTAATTTCAGTGTTGCTCATCTTCTTCCTCTTCATCTCCTTCTCCCAACACCAGACTCTAGTTCAAGTCCAAGGTACTCCTGATTCTTCTAGGTATCTTCTGTGTTTTTTTATCTCAGAAATTTTCCTTTAGAACACTAGAATATGTTTCACTGGCAAAGTCTCTCTCTGAACTTTATTGTCAGAAGAATAAGAAGCAGAGTCCCCCTCCTGTATGTCTTTGATCCTCCGGGAAAAACATTTCTGAAGACAGCAGGATACATCAGCTTTTATCTTGCACCTGTCTCTCGATATTCCCTGATTGCTGAGATAAATTTGCTTATCTTATGCACGATGTACAGTGAATAATCATTTTCTACAAACACTAGACAGATTCCAATTTTAAATACTTTGCCCTTCTACCACAGTTTTGTCAGGATCAACTCTTTCTACTGGTATGATTGCATCTTTACTAATACAGGTCTTGGCTGCTTTCTCATAGTCTGGTTTGGAGTGGAATACCAGTGCAGTTGCATACTTGTGGGTTCATAAAATTAATGCAGTGTGTTCTTTTCAGTTTCTCTGGTACAGCAGAAAATCACAGGTTTTCTCTGCATGTTTTGTCCTTTAACTCTCCCATTTTTGAAACCGGTCTTCTTGAAAAGTCTCATTCTCAGCCAGCCTTTTCTTCATTTCTGCCTCTAATTTTTTGCAATTTAATCAGTTCATCTAAATAGCTATTTAAAACTTCTGTTTTTTCCAGCCTTTTATTATTTGAGCTGATGCACTTCTTCAGTGTTTCAGTTATTAATCAGCTGTGAACACATTTGATTTATTTTTTCTCTGAATTACTGGAAGTCGTGTTGTACCAAAGTTGGAGCTTGAACTGCTTTTTGCAGAACAGCTGCAGGAATCTTCCCAGTCACTGTTTTCTTTCCACCATTTCTAGCTGTTTTTCTTTCGGGTACTCTGAACTTCTTTGTTGACATCCAGGAAGTGTATGTAGTAGCCAGTGACTAAATTTTACTCGGGCTAGCAGAATTACCAGCTCTTATTTCTCAGTTTGTTTTTCCACACAGAGAGAGGTGAAATTAAGCTGTTGATCAGGCGTATTGAAAGTCCCCTATGCAGTTGAAATGCTAGTAAAAGTTCATTCATTGTTCTGATTTATTCAGCTGGTACATGTGTAGTGCACAAAGTGGTTTAAGTACTCTTTAGCAACAGTATTGTGGTGACAGCTGTTAACTACTGAAGCATAATTAATGAAGTATTGTTATTACGAAATAGAGAAATACTGCTTAGGATAAAGAGCCCTTGTAAAGCAAAACAAAGAATCCAATTGACCAAAACTTCAAGGGCACAACACGACAATCGGAGCCGACCTTTTCACAGATTCAACTTTATTTAAAGAACATAGAAAACAACAAATATAGAGGGCCAGTAAGCGCTTTCACGTTATTATAAACGCTTCTTCAGACTTCTAACTGCCTTCATATACTAGTCACCATTTATACTGTAGAAGATCAATCATGTATCACTTCCTCTATCTGTTAGTTAAATACATTAATAAAACATGACTAGTGTTCTAAAATGCATAAATATGGGTGTGAAACTTTAAAATGCATACAAAAAATGATATATGTATACATATACATTAAAATGTAAATTTGTTTAAATACATATAAAATGTACAATGTACATATATAAAATAACATAAATAAAACAAAGTATATATAAATAATATCTTTACATAAATAATATATATTACGAGCTGCCTATCAAGTAAACCTGATCTAATAAAGCCATATGTTTATAATAATGTGAAAGCGCTTACTGGCCCCCCATATTTGTTGTTTTCTATGTTCTTTAAATAAAGGTGAATATGTGAAAAGCTTGGCTCCAGTTGTCGTGTTGTGCCCTTGAAGTTTAGGTATTGTTATTAGCTGTAGGTACCAGAATATGAAGCTTCCTGTCCTAGTAATTTGTAATACACTATGTTTTTGTGTGGATCACTGTTGCAGTCTTAATTTGAGAGCATCTTGTCACAACCTGAGATCCAGTCATATGTCTCAGCCTCTAAACCTTAAAAATCATAGCACTGGTCTTTAAAAATCATAGCAGAGGTTCAGTAAGAGGAATCTTATTTTTCATAATCATAGGAGGTTATGGCCCCAGGGCCCTTACAAGCTTAGCCAAGTTCAAAACTGTGTTCCGAAGGGTTCTTTAGAAGTTCTTTATATACTAAACCCTGTATAGTTAGTGATAAGGAGTCTTTGCTTGTTTATTGTTTTAATCTATGTACCCATAAAGAGGTCTGACATCATTAAGAACTCCAGTAATTTAGGAGGAGCAAGGGTAGATTTAAGGACCAAAATCATTGCCGTATGCCGTAACTCATAACATTTGAGAGGCATTGGTCCAGTGTCTGAAGAACTGAGCAACTTTCACTCTTAGCTGTGCTGATTTTGCTTTACCTCATACACCTTCACATATTTTGCTTAAAGATAATGTCTTACTGTGCCACTTTCAGTTCTTTTGTGCTGCATTCACTTATGTATAATGCACCATTTCACACAGTGACTGATACATTAGTCTGTTGATCCAAGCTTTATCCAAAAAGCATAGTAAAAAAGTACCATGTAAAGGATTGTTCTATTTTATTTTTTCTCTTTAGAGCCTTTTGTTATCTGGTTTGATTAAAGTAAGATTATCAAGAGATCTGCTAGGCTTATGCCTAGCAGAGAGGATTAGGGCATGCTGTCCTCATCTTCAGCTTAGTAGATGTCAGATTCCTTATAAAGATTTTCACAATGAGTGTGTTTACCATTTGGGGTTAGAACATGAAGTCATTAACTGTAATATTTGCCAGTAATTCAAATCCAATGCTATATCAGGGCGAGATGTAAAGCCATCCTACCCTACCCAGAGAGTCACTTTAGATAGTTCTGCCATTGTCCATGGACTCTCATGATAACTACACAAATGTCCCCTTAAAAAAGGAGAAGCAGTAAAAGTGCAAGGAGTAGTGAAGGCAGACCAGTGAGGCGAACAACTCCACGTGGGATCCTAGGTCCAAAGACGTCAGCTTTGCTAAGACATTTGATCTGTCCCAGGACCTGACCTCTGTTACATCCAAAGCCCCTGTTGATACATCCTTGGAGGCTACCACACTGTTAGCTGTTAATACAGCCGTCTGGGCTGAATAGCCACTAAGGGGGATGACAGTAACTGATTCACCATTAAACAAGGGAATGGCGGTATTCTGTTGTTAATAGTTGAGAAACATATCCAGACAGCTAAGAAACTGGAACCCATGGACATTTCCTCTCTGCTTCTAATTACCTGTGGCTGCTGAGCAAGAGCTTACACTGTATGGGTTACTAGAACCTTGCCCACCTTACTTGTATTCTAAAATTGGGTTACGCTGGCTTAGGGATTTTTTCCAGTTCTACAAAGCTTAGATCTTGAGCACAGCCCTCTGTATCTGGATTCCATACTTCCAAAAGGAAAATTGAATAGTCTCCCATGAAGGACTGCAGCTATTCAAATTTAGGGGAAAGAGAGGACGATCTTGATTATAAATTGCACATGTCTTTCTGATTATCATGTGACACAAGTAGTGACAAATTATTTGCCTCTGATTCATCCCCAGAGGACCTCCTCCCTTTGGAGATACCCGGTCTTTAATGAAAGAACATTTCCAGTGTCAAACACGTGAGGCCTCAGGTTCCCAGAAAAGAGCTGTAGACCCTCTAAGATTTGGTCCCGCTTAGACTAGTAGCTGTTCATCCAGTCAGGTAGCTTTCCTGGCTGTACCTGATACTGCTTTCCTAGACCCAGACACCCAACACCCTGCTCCTAAGAGATCTGACCATTTCTACAGTGTACAGGACCTTCATATGTTCCTTTACAAAAACCCATTGCAGATCCAGACATTAACTCCCTAGAATCTGCTAGAGGAGCAAGGATGACTCTAGGGCATAAGATCTTCCCTAATGATAAAGTAGACTATGAGGTTTGAGAAGAAGGTAAATATTTCTTTAACGCTAGCATTCAGGGCTTTAAATTACATGTTTTGAAATACCAGAAATATGTCCTGAAGCAACTTATCAGTTGTGAGGGAGTGCAGGATAAAACCCGAAAGACTTCCCTCCTTAACCAAGTAATAACATTGCAACTGGGGAGAGCATACTCTGAAATATGGGCTTGATGCTGTACATGCAGCAACCAAGATGTTGTGACAGGGTGACTAATCAAAAAACATTCTTTGCTGAGGTCTCAGTCTCTCTGAGTATAAAAAGGTGCAGCTCTTCACGTGTTCAAGAAACTGGAGGACAGGGGAAGACCCTAACGTTTCATGCTTCTCTCCCCAAATATAATAAAAACTACCCTGTTAAAGGATTTTTCTACCAGAGCCTTTATAAGAGCAGTCAAGCCAAATGTAGAAAGGCCACTCAGAAGAATAAAGCAGGAAGCAGTTGCAACTGCACTAGCATCCCCGGGCAAAAAACAAAATGCCTGGTCTGTCTTCAGTTCCAGACTACCTTTCCAGTAAAACACCAAGGTAGGAGACTAACTGGCTTTTTGCACCAGATAGTGTCTTTCCATAACCGCCGATCATTGGGTTTACAGCATAGTATCTAGAGGCTACAACCTCCACTTCTTGAACTGTCCGCAGGAGAATTAAATACCATCAATACCAAAAGGTCAGAAGCATCCAGTAATAGCTTGTCTTGGTAGAAATGTTGATCGTAGGTATCATAGGAAGATGCTTCTACTCAAAACTTTTTGTGGTAGGATGGAGTGATGACCCATGAAGACCCATTCTATATCTGTCAAAGCTAAAAACAAAAATCTCTGAAAACAGCAAAATTCAAAATATTGATTCTACAGGCATTGCTCCAACTACTGAGCTCTCAAGCACTCCTGATCATACTTGACCTCAAGGATACCTACATTTGTGTAAGAATTTTCAAGGGATGCAAGCAGTATTTGAGGTCTGTGATGGTGGTGGTGGCTGCATTGACAGTTTATATCCATGCCCTTATGTTTAGCTACTGCATCTAGACTATTTACCAGATGCCTGGCTTTAGTGATAGCACACTGCACAGCAAAGGACATCCTCCTTTAAGTCCAACATGAGCCAAACCTAAAAGATGGCATTCCTCAGTCAACTCCTGAATGTGAATACCTGCAAGTCCCTTCTTTTTTCAGAAGTATGGCATGCTTATGGATGTAGACTGACAGACAGACCTTGATGATTATAGACCATGTGGCATCAGCCAATCCTAATGGTACCTCTACCCAGATAACATGTTTGGAAACTACAATGGTTCCAGAACAGCATTAGAAACCAGCAAAGAAAATCCCTAAAAAATGCATCCCACTGTTAGCTTGTGTGAAAATGGAACTGGGCTGTTGTGTAATTCACATTCAAAGAAACAAGGGGATGCCCGTCAGACAGCCAACTCACAACCAAACTTAATTACAGATGCATTAAATGAGGCCTCAGATGCTCACATGTTAGACTTCAAAGTGTAGGGCACATAGAGATCTTGGAAAGAATGATGCACATAAGCATAAAATAAGTGTTAGTAATCATAACAGTCTGGGTGCCAGACATACTGAAGGTAATGATTGCAAACAATCTTACAGGGGTGTGGTACATAAAGAGGGTTGGGGGGAAACACTCTTAACATGTGTACAGTTTAGCCATGCAGGCCTAGGAATAGGCCAGTGTAATCCAGGTTGCTCCTGACAAACCTCATACATACCCATACAAGTGAACTCCATGGCAGACCATTTGAGCAGGAGCTCTGCTAACCCACATAAGTGAGTGTTTCACAGACAAACATTCCTAGACCTTACAGTAGGTTGTATATCCAACAGATAGATATTTTTTGTTTCTTCAATAAATAGTTGAGAATTTTTTTTGCTCTAGAATGCCTCAGAGGCAAGCTTGGGCAGTGGATAACTTTCTCCCTGAATAGGATGGATCTGTGCCTGTATTTCTCCTCTATTAACCCCAGGGCTATGCCAAAGATCAAGAAAGAGAAGCCAGAAATAATACTAATTGCTCCTTTTGGACCCAGGCAGCACTGATTCTCCTACCTTCAACAGCTGTTAAAGGCAGAAACTTTTACAGTTGCCACAGCATGCTAACTTTTTGATGCACTGGTGTTTTATGCATCCTATCTTGTCCACCCAAGTTTAGCAGCTTGGAGGATATGACCTTAGCTACCTTTGCACACCTTTAGTGTAAAGATGTGCTAAAAATCAAGTGGGAAGCTAGAAAACCAAGTACTAGGAATTCATGTTCAGTAAAATCGATCCGATGAACTTGTGGTGTCAAAGGAGAACCCTGCATCATAAATGGGGAGACATATACCCACATTTCTTAAGTACATCTGTGAACTTATTTCTGCTGGTTTGACGTATAGCTGCACTTCTCTGTGATTTATTTTTCCCTTTTTTTTGTTTGTTTGTTTTGTTAATCTCTACACACACTGTACATGCTCAGATAAACCGGGAAGGTGGGGAAGAGCAATGGGTTTACAGCACTGAGTAGTCTCTCACTTCTGCTATGAATGTACACCAGCAGGTAACCCCACTCACCAAATACAAGCACAGGAAGTGGTTTCTGCAGTCTCCACTGGAGGAATCTGACCTGTCCATGTATTGCCTAAGCATGCACAGCCCACCCCAGAAGAGGTGAGCAAGCCAAAACCTTATCTTTTCTCCCTTCCTTCATGACTCCAAGTGCCAGGGCTGCTAACTGAACCCTGGTCACCTGGGTCTCAGTTAGGGCTCCTTCCCTGAACCTACCTCTTGGCCGTTAATGCCTGTTTACTCATAACACCTCTCTTGACCTCTAGACCACCTGTCATGCGGTTTCTGAAAGGTATTTTGCACTCTTATCCTCCACAAATGGACATTGGCTCCTGTCTGGCATTTTAATTTTACACTGGAAAAAAGTACCTTGCCACCATTTGAATGAGAAGAAACTTCAACCTTAATTCTTGACGTAGAAAAGAACTTTAATTGCAATCATATTAGTCAAGAGCATCTTTAGAGCTCCAGGCCTTGATATGCAGAGAGCCATTCCTTATGTTTCACAAATTTGGGGTGTCCCCATCTTCATGCCCAGAGTCTTTACCGAAGTGAAACAGTCAAGTTGTACTACTGTCAGTCTTTTCCTCTACACCATTGGACAAAGGGGAAAGACTTCTGTGCTAGCTCGCTGTTCAAAGGCAACTGAAATATTACCTGGACTGAACTATGGACATAAGGAATACAGACCAGCTGCTTGTAGGGTCTACTGAAAATAGAAGATTTCCTGTGTCCATGCAGGTTACTTCTAACTGGCTAGTCTGCTGGATTATCCATTGTCCCAATGTCCATGGCAGGCCTCTGCAAGGAGGAATCAGATCATACTGTGTTAGGACCACATCTACCACTGTAGCTGGCTAAAAGGGATGTTAGTGCTCAGAACATTTTATAAACAGCCACACGGTCCTCGGTCTTTACATTTTCTAAACATCAAAGAATGGATCTTATCTCTAGGACTAGTGCTGAGTTGCCGATATGCCATACTGAAGGACATACCACCCACACACACACACACACACACACACACACATACACACACTTCCACCTAGTAGTCTACCCACTCATCTGATTAGAGAATCAACTTTGGTACTCTTCCCTGAAATTATCACTGCAGCAGTGAGTGATCCACCTGAAGAACAAAGTACAGTTTTGTAACCAAATTACTATGACAGCTGTTGGTGTGTGGTCTGATGCAGTCTGGGTCCTCCCCCACAATCCCCTTTGTTTTCCCTTAGGACCAGTGTGGATATTCTTCCTCCCTCCCCCTCTACTTGATCCCTCATCTCCTCTCTTCTTATGTTTTCTCATGGGTCAAGTCCCCCAGGAAGGATAGAGCTGTTTGGGTCTTGGGTTAAGAACCCAGAGAAGTTACAGTGGCTTTTTCTGCCTAGGCTGACACTGACCTAAGGAGAGGAGAAAGTAACCAGTGATGGATGTCACCTTTCTATTAGTTACATGAAGGCATCGGAGACAGTATCACCCTGGATAAGTGGAAAGGGTGCTTGTTTTTTAAAATCTGGCTGGATATCAGACCTTGTCTGTGGCAGAGTTCCTTGAAGTTATGACTGCAACAGTAAACACACAATAATATCTACTGTTATTGGTAAGTTGGTTACAAAACTGTATTGTTTTGTTTCAGATGATAATGTGTTTCTTTGAACAAAAGAATGACAGATTTTCAACAATTTTTTTTCATGTGGGGTTGATTTTTTCTACATTGAAAAATAGTTTTCTACACTGGCTTGCAACATTCATACAGGTATTTTTCTGGTAGCTAATGTTGGTTATACTACATAATCACCGTTGGAATGTTTATTTTGCTGGTGAGTTTCATTGTGTTGCTTCAAGAACATATTGGGCAAATCTGTTACTTGACAGAATGTCTCCCACACATACCGTGCCCTGTGGAGAAAAGTGGAAAACCCGAAAACTTAGAATAATTGCCTTTACAGAAACAGAATCCACACAGGCACCTATTCTGTATGCACAACAGCAGTCAATGAGCGTTATAATGGGGAGAAGCATTCAGTGAACTGAAACCTCCTCCAACTGACATTCGTCGAAGGTTAGGGAAGTTTCACTGCTTAGTTAGATATGCTTGGCTTTCTCAGATATCTTAAGTTCTTAGTAGGTTTTGAGCAGTGGTGTTGGAAGTATGCATTGAGTACTTAAGTATGTGTAGTTTGTCTAAGCGCAGAACCACCAGTGCTTTAGATATGTGGTAGACCAATAGCTGCTTATAAGCACAGTAGTTGCACTTGTGCCTTGCTGTTAGAATGCCTCGGCCAGGCTAAGGAAGTTCCAGTGGTTCTGTGGATCCTTTCTTTAAGAATGTGAACAGTGAAAGCAGTGGTGCAGGTGGATGTCATTGCTAAGACTAATGGGTATTGATGTGTGTCACAAATTGCTATGAAATCAGATCTTTGTGCAGGAGGAGTATGGGTGGATGTACAAGTCTCTGAATCATGAGACATCTTGGATATGAGGTACAGCTGATGAAATTGATTTATGTCATGTACATTGTGCAACACTTCCTCAGCAGGCCTTAGTGCTGGAAAAGGATGGAATTTTAATTCAAGGTGCACATCTCTCTCTCTCTCTGTTCCCCTCTAGACAGACCTGAGACTGAGAACATGTAATAGAAATGGAATTCTAACCCATGATACTAATCTTTCTGCAAGCAGTCCTCAGTGTTTGGAGGGCAGACATTTATGAAGTCTCATGCATGTTGTTTGCTACTGGCTGTGTTAGTGTGATAACATAATATGAGAGTTTTCATTATCGCCAATACTTTCATTTAATTCCAGGCTTAATAGCCATCTTCAGAGCCTGGCTGTTTGAAAAAGTAATCCAAGCAGAGCCTGCAGTAGGTCATTTTTAATTTGTGCTCTACCTTAACAAACAAAATAAAAATAAAGTAAATAACAAGAAGACTGATTTGGAAGCTGGTGATGGCAGTGCTAAGGTGGTTGGGTGAGGGGATCATATGTAACCTTCAGACAGATCTGTCAACTTCATCACCCACAGTGGTTTAAGGTTAAAGGTAACAGTATATAGAGGAATGAAACGACCTTGCAAGCTGATGCTTTTGATACTGGGCTGGAGGGGGATTCAAGTGGAAACAATTGTGTTAAGTCTAGACTATTGAAAATGTTATGTTTCTGTCACTGAACCGAAACATCTACACAAGTAACACACAGGCTGAATATATTTCACTTGTGTAATTGGAATTTTTATGGCTTTTTATCAAAAGAGAGCTAATGGTCAATGTTCTTTAGATGTTAGAAATGTCAGGGTTCTTTAGATGTTAGAAACCATATTTATTCTAGAGTAATGTCCTTTAAGCTTTAATCTACATCAAGAAGACTGCAAAGAAAATTAAAGTTACTTGCATAGCTTGCATTTACTTAACTTGGCGGAGACGCATTCAGGTGTGTGACTGCACCACTCCTGGTGCAAGTGATGAATTGACTGCTTTAGTACATTCAAAATATAACATGTTACTGATAACAGCAAATTACTTAAATTGAATTCAGCACTTAAAAAAAAACAGAAATGCATGCACAGTGCTTTTTGAAGCTGTAATGCCTTTCTGGGCTGTTCCATTTAGAGAGCTATTAAAATTGCTTTAGGTATTAGTTCAGTGCAGTTTTGGATGAGTCATTGAGTAAAACTCTCACCTCTTTATCAGTAGTTAGAAAAATAGACTTTTTTATCAGATCCTGGATATTATGAAGAAGTTGCTGATCTTTTGAAGTGGGACTGCCATGTTGTGCTGTGACCTAGCAGCTGAATGTTAGAGAAATAGCCAGTAACTTGGAGGCCAAGGAAATTGAGTGTTCAGTGTCAAAACAGAGACTGCTGATGACTGTGCCTTATGAGATGTTTTTTTTTTTTGCATGACTATTTGGAAGTAATAGAATCTCCTAGACTACATATGAGCATGATTTGCGATTAGGCAGGAGAGATTGTGAAGCAGTTGACACAAATGAAACACCAGTTAATAGAAATTGAAGATGGGACAAGAAAGGGGAAGTTAAGGTTGTATGGATCTTAGGAGGACTTGAAAAATTGGACTTGCTGGACTATATGAAAAGCAAGATGATGGACTAAATTGGCTTCTTGGATGTTGCACAAGTGAAGCATTTATCACTGCAATAGACTGAGACTAAGTTTGGAAAGAAGAGGTCGGTTTTGATTCAATTTATGACTTGTAAAAAAGAGCAAATACTCTAGAGGCTGTGATAGTTTGAGGGAAAGTTATCTCTGGGGAGAACTCAGTTTGTGAAACATGATTTTTGGTAACATTGAAGAAGTGTTTATAATTTGAGTGCACAATGCAATACTGTAAACAGAAGAGACTTTAAATTTAAACTCCCTTTCAGTTGCACTGAAGGCCTTTCAGAAAGTTAGTGTTGACATTTGGTAGCCTGTGTGAAGCAGGGGACAAAAATAAGAGAATTACCTGGTAAAACCAAAAGAATGCTAAATGCAGACAGCCTAGATAAAAGTGTAAATTGATCTCAGTAATCCACAACCAGCCAAGTAATGGTAAAAAAGAAAAGTTTAAACAGTTGAGCACTTTCTTCCATATTACAGGGACTTCATCAGAACTGAATACCAATTAAAAGAGGCCATTATTTAAAGCCAGTGTATACCTGAACCACCAGTCAGAAAATACATTTAATTAGCTTGAAATAATCTACCATACACTAATGTATTATAAAAACTTTCCTGTAAAACATTGCATTGTGTACATGGGAATACATAATACTAGCTAAAAAAACACACAGAGACCCTCAAAGTTTATACGAAATCACATAAGATGTTAAAAATGAACATTTAAAAAGAAAATTAAAGAGTGGTGTTTAACCTCTTAAAATTTACCTGCTTTCATTTTTAGTAAAGAAGTGATGAATGTAATTTCGTTTAAGCCCAAGGCTGTTGAGGCTTTTAGTTTAACTTGCCATAGCATTTCACTATATTGTAATCTGTTTTCCTAGTCACCTCCCCTTAAACTGCCTTGTTCTTGATAGGACTTGCTCTAAAATAGCAAATTTAAAATCAGAACATGAGACGGTCACTTCTAAATGTTCAAAAAGAGCATTGCTTGAATTCCTATTGTTAATATCATGCAAGTGCTCATAAATGCATCTCTGCAGACACCTTTTGGTTTTACCAACATAAAAACATGGACATGACAAACATTTAGCAATGTAAACTACACCTTTGGAACCACAGTTACCTTTACATAACAGTACTTTAATGTTGACATTATGATCCAGATACAAAAAAAATCACCTTCCAAAATGTAAGAACATTGGTTGCAACACCCACATTTTACCATCCCCGATCTCTTAATTTTGGATTGTAAATCTATTACTCTATTCTGTGATGATTCAAAAATGCTTTTTAAATTCTGGGAGGTAAACTGTATGTACCAGCGGATTTTCCTAAAAATGTTCCATTTTTTTTGTAAGAATTGATTTCACTTCTTTTGAACCTGAGTTGAATTGGACTAACTTAGCTCTTTCAAATTTACTTTCATTCTTGGAAAGTCAGTATCCACTGCTTTTGTTAAACCCCTTCACAAAAGGGGTTGGTATTTGGTACCTCAAACAACATTCCTTTTTTGAAATTTGGGGTCTGGAAGACATAATTGAGCAGCTTTTAGCATACTTAAATGAAACTCTAGATTTATTAAGATATGCTTCTAACTTTGGCAACACCAGTATTAATTATCTAGACACTTTAATTTCACACACAGAAAAAGGCTTTATATAGGAAGGCTACATTTACTAACTCTTACTTATTGTAAGAGTGCACATCCCAAATTTCAAAAAAGGAATGTTGTTAAAGGGTAGTGTGTCAGAGGAGTAAGGATGACGTTATTGTAACAGAACATGATTAGTGAATTGGATAATATTAAGCAGATATTCATAGGAGACATTTGTCAAGAGGTTAGAAATGGTTGGAGAATTTAAAAGGCATTTTTGAAGCATCCCAGAATAGAGAAATGGATTTACAATCCAAAACTAAGAGATCAGGGATGATAAAATGTGGGCATTGCAACCAATGTTCTTATATTTTGGAAGGTGATTTTTTTATATTTGGACCATGATAACAACATTAAAGTACTGTTATGTGAAAGTAATTGTGGTTCCAAAGTGTGGTTTACATTACTAAATGTTTGTCCTGTCCACCTTTTTATATTGGTAAAACCGAAAGGTGTCTGTACAGGCGTATTTATGAGCATTTATGTGATATTAACAATAGGAATTCAAGCAATGCTCTTTTTAAACATTTAGAAGTGAGTGTCTCATGTTCTGATTTTAAATTTGCTATTTTAGAGCAAGTTATGGCAAGTTTCAGGGGAGGCAACTGGGAAAACAGATTACAATATAATGAAATGTTACAGCAATTTAACCTAAAAGCCTCAATAGTCCGGGACTTGAATGAAATTACATCTATCACATATTTACTAAAAATGAAAGCCGGTATATTTTAAGAGGTTAAACACCACTATTTTTAACTTTTTTCTTTTTAAATGTTCATTTTTAACTTCTTGTGTGAGTTAGTATAAACTGTGCAGGTTTGTGTGTGTTTTTTTTAGCTAGTATTATGTATTCCCATGTACACAAAGCAGTGTTTTTACAGGAAGTTTTTATAATACATTACATTAAGGTAAATTATTTCAAGCTAATTATTTTTTTCTGATTATTAATTTAGGTATACATTGGCTTTGAATAATAACCTCTTTTAATCGGTTTTCAGTTCTGATGAAGGCCCTGTGATAAGAACGAAACTGCTCAACTTTCTGTTTTAGCTTTACTGGGCTCCGGTTGTGGATTATTGACATTGATTTATGTTTTTATCAAGGCTGCCTGCATTTAGCATTCTTTTGGTTTTATTAGTGTTTATTTCGAACTCTCGATTCATTTTTTGGCGTTCATTAGTTTATTTCAGAAGTAGGAGCCATGTATACTTTGGATTTATTTACTGGAACTTCAACAGCGAATTATAGTTTTTCATGTAGTTCGATGGTTGAGGAATGGCCCAAAATGAAGGGAGAGTTAATTAAATTAGTTGAACTCCAGACTCAAACACTGGGATGAGATACAAACCACAACCCTGATACTACTTCTCAGGTCAAGTCATCTGACTTATTTCCATCCTGCAATTCAGCTTCTACATCTAGTAATTTGAATGGCATAGCATACTCTTTCTCCAGTGGTATGCACCAGGAACCTAGGGCTGCCTCTCATAATGTCCATACCAAACAGAGTCATAATTTGGATGTTAACTATGAGCAGTATACTAGACATCCTGAATGGACATTCATCTCAAAGAACAACGGGTTTTGAGTGGGACTCTTGTTTTCAAAGTTTGGCATCCACAGGACCAGGTTGCTTATGAGGGAGAGCCGAACTTTAATCAATGTACTGTGTTTAATTCTGGTCATTTTTTAATAAGTTAAGCATAACATCCAGAAGTGAGGGTGACTGTCATTTACTATCCCTCACTGTCAAGACTTTTGATTTTGAGGCAGAATGGAAAAGCGGTTGCTTAGATTTAAGACTCTGCAATTAGATAACTCTTATCTAAGGTACTGTATCAATACCCACATTGTGCTGCAGGGTCTGCATATTTTTAAAATTCCCATTTGTTTTAAATAAGGGCAGTATTTTGTGTACAGAGTTTGTCAATATGTTTGACCGGCATGTTTTTGAGCTGATGGAGCTCTTAATTAGGTTTTTATAATACATTAGGTTAAGGTAAATTATTTCAAGCTAATTAATTGTATTTTCTGATTGGTAATTTAGGTATACATTGGCTTTAAATAATGGCCTCTTTTAATTGGTATTCTGTTCTGATGAAGTCCCTGTGATAGGGAATAAAGTGCACAGCTGTTTATTAAACTTTTCTTTTAGCCTTACCAGACTCTGGTTGTTGATTATTGATATCAATTTACGCTTTTATCCAGGCTGCCTGCATTTAGCATTCTTTTGGTTTTGGTGTTTATTTGCAAAGCTCATTTCCGTTTTTGGTGTTTATTAGAATTACCTGGTAACTATTTGAGATGACCAGTCTTGTGCAAGCTGAGCAAAAGGGCAAACAGGCTGTGTTAGGCTAGATGAAATAAATGATTTGGAAGAAAGAGAGAGCATGGGTGGAGGCATGATGTCTCAAGGAAAAAAGGCAATTGGGTATGCAAGGTGACCCATAAATGAGATGGCTGGACGGATTGGAGGACTGTATATGAATGTATGGACTGTAACCAATGCTGAATATAAGGAAGTTGGCACTCAGTACAAGTGAAGCTGTTGTATTATATGTATTGAAGGTTTGTTTGTATCAGATTCTGTTCAAGTTCTAAATAAGACAGGCATGTTTAATGATTTACATTGAATGTTTATTAACAATATTGGGCATAGAATATTGCTCACAGTAAGACGCTGCCCGGTTCGATTCTCAGCTAGAGCGTCTTCTGCGTGGAGACATGCATGAATGGGCGTACCTTCGTTGAAGGTTGTGTGTCAGGGCTGGTAACTCGGCATGTAAAAATCAACTACCAGTCATTAGCGGGCCGGAGTTCCGCTGTGGCGACCCCTAACTGGGAAAAGCCGAAAGACGCAAACAAATTAGGCATAGAATATTGCTATACAAATAAGGATCCAAATTATAGTATTTTTCCAAGTGTATAGTGAGGTGGTCGTTGGCCATAACAGTATGTAGAATAACATGAAAAATAGAGTTAATTCATTCTGAAAAATATTATTTCAGGATGGGACAGCTGCTTGTACATATCAATATAAATTATTAGAATTGCCTGTAAAATGTTGAACTCAAATTGTAATTCTGATTATTTTGAATAATCAATTAAATGTTATAGGAATAACCGATGACGTTGGTGTGGTATATTGAAGATTTACCCATGGTTGGTATGGTTTAATCATGAGGGCAGAGCCTGAGTGATTAAATAAAGCCAACCATGGGTAAATATTCAATATGTGACAGTGTGGAGTCAGTTATTGGCATTATACAGTGACATAATTTAAGAAAAAAATACATAACTTTTCTTAAGTAATGTCTTTGTATAATGCCTCTGTGGTGCCCTTCCGTGTTTTTCTGGTGTCCTGGGGCTTTTCTAATGTACTGCGCATGCGTATGGGACTTGCATTCCCACGCTTACGCAGTACATCAGTGCTGTGCAAAGGAAGCAACAGAGAAAGGAAGATCTCTGTTTTTATTATTATTGTTATTATTATTATTTAAAAGAAAAAAGAAACCAGGAGACTTTTAACATTTGGGAGAGCTGGGACAGAGAAAATAAAAGGATAATCAAGTACATTTTTTTAGTTTTCAAGAACACACCTGATTATCCTCTTATTTTTCTCTGTGCCGTCTCCCTCGTTTGTTTGAGGTCTTTGGTTTTGTAAATTTATTAAAAAAAAGAAAGAAAAGTAAAAATGTTATGAGCTATACTAATGTTAAAAAAGTCCAGGTGACTGGGCATTTTTCCATTGGTACATTCTCGGATTTACAGTGGGCACGCTGGTTAGGCTGACCAATCAGAGTTCTCCTTTTTGAATATTACTGGCCAATGGTATAATAACCAGTAAAACATGATTGTTGAAATTTAAGCTATTGTTTTTGGGAAGCAGCGTTTTGTATGAATTGATAAATATAATGGTATAAGATAAGGCAAACCATGCTTCTCTTTACTGAATTTTTAGACATTGGACAGGATGTACTGTTTTTTCTGTAATTAGTATGTTTGCTTTCACAGTTGGCCACTTAATCCATTGTTATAGAAGTAGATATTGCATGGACTCAGATTGAAATGAATGTGACAACATGTTATATTTAATTTTTTTTGTAACTTAATATAGACAAATGATAACTGTATATACTTAATGTTTAGAATGTTATTTGTTAGAGGATAGCAAAGAGAGTTAGTAGAGGGTAGTCCGAGTCCTCCTTCTTAAATGGTGCTTGGAAGGTTTATATGTATTAGGTTCATTTTATTACACTTGTAACGATGAAGTGAATGGACTTTGTGCAAGTCTTACTTAGTTTTTTTTCGTCCCATTTCAAAGTAATCAGAGGGCAAACTGGAGGCACAGGTGTACAAACCTACAGAAGAATGTTTGCTTTTTTTGGTCTTTTAATTAGGAGTTAAATCAGATTAGAATTAGGTTATAAGAAGGGTCATTATTTGCAGAGAATTAGGATGGGGACTATAGCACACATTGTGTGAGGCGAGTGTTATTGGCACAGTTGTCTTTTTTGCTAAAAGGGAGTTGTTAGCTATAAGGTATGGATAATACTGAGCATTAATAGAAAATATAAGAAATAGCAATGCTGTGATAATTACCAAAGGAGGGAAGATAAGTTGGTTGACAAAAGCATGCCAGGCACAATAAATGATGTGGTAACATAAATTGAGGGAATGTGTAATTAGTCAACACCCTTGAGCTGTTGAGTGTCAACACCTGCAACAGCCTATGAACATATTTACATTCTAGAACTTTTGTTTGAAAAATAAAGTAAAACAATATATAAGCTGAATAGATGTAAATGGGTCTACATTAGATCTTCGAATGCCTAGGTTGTTGAATGCCGAAACATTGACACCTTAAGGTCGAAGTCTAATAAACGTGACAGGCCAGTTATGCAAATTTTTTCCTGGGAAAATATTCACTTGGCCGTCATCATGCCCTTTTTTCTCCTGATATAGAGCGATCTCTGAGTTGTTATATGTAGTTTGGGGGGTGTGGGTGTTTGATTAGGGTTTTAGAGTTTGTTTTTTTTTTTGTTGGCCACGCAGATTTTTGCCCTGAGAAAAAATTTGCATAATTGGCCTGTCACGTTTATTAGATTTCGCCATTTAGGTGTCGTCGTTTCAGCATTCGACAGCCTAAGCATTCGAAGATCTAGTATAAACCCAATGTAAATATTTTGTGAACAGTAAAACAGTATTAAAAAGTAGAAATACCAATGTTCCCATTAACAAGTCTTTACAGAAGTAATATTCTGGGGTTTTGCATTAAATCAGTGTTGTAATATAGTGTAATGCACATAAAACAAGAAGGTATTTTTTGTCTAAAGTTTAGATAGAAACATAGAAACAATGCTGGGTAAGCGATCCCAAAGATAGTAAGATTCCTAGCTATATACATGTTTAAAGTGGCACACTTAAAAGTTCTTGCTAGTGTTTTCAAACATATATTACCACTCGCCTCCCAAATTATCAGGGTCGAACGTGATAACTCTGGTATTAATTTGCATCTACCGTCCAGTTATCAAGGCTAGCCTTAAAGTTAGCCAAAGCAGTATTTTTGTTGCACTTGTGATGGATACTTATTCCATAGGCTGGGAATACACTGAGTTAGAAACCTATCCCTCCAGCAAGTTTTATTTATTTATTGGTGTTTGTTTATGTTGATAGTTTGTGAGATTGTAGAGTAACTGTTTTTGTGAAGAAGAAGGAGATCAAAGAGCATTTTTTTGTTCATGGCTTGAAAAGTGAGACTGAGGTCCCTGTGAAGCAGCCATGTAGGCTACTGAGTATAAGGAAAGCCATGCTGCTCTATCAGGATAGTTGTAGAATTTAAGGCCTTTAATTTTTTTGCTAGACGTCTTTGGGCCCTTTCCAGTTGAGCAGTATGCTTGAATTTCTACATTCCAAAGGAACATTGTATTTGTTGATGGGTCCAATAAGGGAAGAGTACAGTAGTAGGATGACTTGCTTGGATCTTGAAGTTATTGTATTCCATCGGAAATTACCTTGACTATTTAGAAGGGTTTCTTGACTAGAGCAGAAACATGATGATTGAATGAGAAAGAGTTGTCCACATAAGTACCCAGGCCTCCCATGACCATATCTGTCTGAAGATGAGTACCATTGATCACACGTGATGAGATCAGCTTTTTTTTACCAAATGCCACAGTGCTGCACTTTTTTTTTTTTTTTTTTGCATTTAGCATGAGTGCAGTTTCATTGTAGCAGGTATGTTCATATTCTAGTCCTTACTGGAGTGGTGTAATGTATCTGAGTGTGCAGATAGCAGTGCTCAGCTTGTGGTCATTAGCAAACCCTTTCAACCACACTTATGGCATATTAGCTTGGATATCTTCAAATTAAAAAGTTTTACAAACAACTTTTCTTGTCTTGGGAAACTGTACAACCTAGGCATATTAATCAAATCACTCTTATTCTGCCACATTTGAGCTTCCCTATGGCAAGAAATTCCTTTCTGAGTGCTTGTTTTTGTAGATGTTTACAGAAATATAAAACATGCTTCTTTGTATAATTAATACTATACATAATGCTCTCAAGATGTACAACTTAATCTGCAAGTATCAGTTCCAGTTTAATTCACCATCATCTTAGGTTTCACCTGATGCAGTGCAATAGTTTGTAAGTACTAATGTACATATAGAAGTAGTGTATTTCTTCATAATTACTACAAAAGCGCTATCATCTGCAATGTAGTGCAGTATAAATGGAGCGCGTCATTATTTTCTTTCTCCCACCATGACATTTCACACGATGCTCCTCAGTAGTATGTAGTTCACTCAACAATGAAAATATTTACATAAATATGAAAATATGAAGTGATAAACAGTGATTAATATAGCCACTGTAGACATCCTACACTAACAGTCCGTGTGTCATATTACTTATAAATTGCTTTCTTATGCTGCCAATTATTAATTTGTAACCCACTTAGTTAAGGAAGCCAACCTCAAAAAATGCCAGAATGCTATAAGGAGCTAGGGGTGTTAAATGTAATCTTACAAAAATAGCTATAGATGTGAATGAGTAAAGGAGATGTTACATTTCATATGCAGTGACGGTTTGAAACAGTTTGTGTTAAAGGTTGAAATATTTATTTGTAGATGAAATTTGGCTTGAAGTTTGGGTATTGTGGCCTTGTGATCCTTAATAATGGTTGGAAATGCTAAACATCACAGATTGTAAGATTCATGTTGTGTGAAGGAGATTCATGTATTAGGATATATTTGAAGTAGATATTAATGGGAAGAAATTGTGTGTATTTGCATATTTGTTTTGGCGTTGATTTATTTCTGACAGCAGCTGAAGAAATTGTAATTTAAGAAATGTTAAGTGTTTTTGAATGGCATCTTGTCTCTTACTGTGCCATCAGCAAGAGTGCACCACTATGGAGTAAAGGCACTGCCTGTTTTTCCTGGAAAATGAGTTATGCTAACAATGAGGATTCTCCTTGATGTGGTCATTGGTTGGGTTTCTCATTTCCACCTTTCCAAATCTGTCACTTTTTAAAAAGATTTGAACACTACTGGACAGGGGAAATGGGTGTTGACTTTGTGGGGACATGGGTGAAATTTTTGGTTAGGCTTATAAAGGCCTCTGGGCCAGTAGCCTATTATCATCCTATGATAAAAGTGTATTCTTCACTGAAACCATTTTGCTGGTAGTATGATGTCCATTTTTATATCACTGTAACATCCATGTCTACTTTTCTTTTGGAATGTTTTATTTGCACTGCCAAATAGATACTAAACACATTTGGAAGAAAATTTGTGTTTATGTATTTTAAGTGTTTGGAATATTTATAAAACTCTTTTTAGCAATTCCAATGCAGGGCCTTTGGGGTACTAACTATTTTGAAGATCCCATGCCCAGTGATTTGTTCACATCCCTTCTGACTTGCAGCATAGGATTATAAGCTTGATACATAACAGCAGTTTTTCTCAGAACCTGTCAGCATTCTGCAGTTTGCACATTCTGGTCACAAAATGCCATTGTCCTTATATTTTTTTAAGTTCATTGTCTTACAAGCCCATTAAATGTCTGTGTAAAAATAACATTACAAACCAAGGCCCACACTGACTTTGCCTTTACTGTTCAAGAGAGAAGAGTGAAATCAAACATTGGCACAAATGCTTAAGGTTCATCTCTGCTACTGGAAGAGCCGTGGGCCCACCTCATGACCAAAGTAATAGTGGCAATCAAGAACTTCTCATATAGGGATTGGTGAGAGGGTAGTCATCACAGCCCAAGGCACAGGTGGACTATTGCCATTAGGACCGAAGCTTAGAGGTAGGTCTAGGCAAATCTCTTCTGGAACCAGTTTCATATCAGAAACCGTTTTCTGGCCATTCCAGCTACTGAGGTCATCCTAAGGTAATGAGAACTCAGGCTGTTACCACTTTCCGCTTCACCTGAGAAGACTGTACTGAAAGACTTCTGGTCTAACTCCCACCTTGAGAGGGTGCATCCTAAAGTGGTGGTGATGTTGGCTTCTCCCAGACCCCCGGTTGATTGGTATGAGCCCAGCGTCTTTCAGCCTGATCCCGAAGTGCATTTTCTTGACTCAACTGGTTATGGACTGAAGGACTTTGAGGCTGAGGTTGCAAAGTCTGAGATCTGTGCTTAGGCCTAGAATAGCTGGCTGGTCCCATTTAATTGTGGAACTACGTAGTCATTCAGCATCACAGGTTGCTGTTGTAGGCCTAGACATCAAACAAGTGTTCAGTATCTGGTGGGAGTTTGAGTCATGGCTGAGGACTGTACCTTTTTGAAATATAGTCTGAAGCTAGCACTGGCACATTTGCAAGCATATGTTAATCATTTCCACCTTCTTTGCTGGCACATGCTGAAATAACAGTGTTCCACTTGACATATAGCATGCATCTGTTACAAGCTAACACTCTTGTGAGATCTACACATGAGCCGACTCCTAGAGGTAATGAGGGAAGGGGAATGTGGGGCTCCTAACTTCACATACTTGTATGAAGAGTCTAAAAATCTAAAGACTTTTTTTTCCTGAGATAGATGTGGGCACGATGTCCTTTCCTCTCCTTTACAGCTCCACTGTGGATTATTATCTTTTTGGGAATGGCTTGTAGTTCTTAAGGAACAGCATGCACTCACCTCATGCCCCTATCCTATCTCCCAAAAATGCTTGTCTTCTTAGCTAAGGAAGAAGAGTGAGGGGCGTTGGGTTTTCAGTGGTATCTGTTGTCAAAGATGTTATCCTGGAGGTTTGGGGGTACCCTGACTTGACTCCCAAGAAGGGTAATGCTTCTTTGCAAGCCTCCATCCTGGTCATTTGAGCCCTTTACCAGGCATCTTTGTGCCTCCTTGTTTGAGTTAATTTTAAGCATTGGTTCCAGACATCACAATACCTTGCTGTCGCTGCTGCCTAACAAGGAGTTCAAAGCTTTGCACAGGTGTGGAGATTTATTCCTATTGCACATTTTTTGGCTTAGGGCCCCCAGCTATTCATCTCATCTCTCCATGTTTGCGTAGTCTTGTAGTTCAAGCAGTAAGAAAGCCTGAAGACTTCACAGTGTCTGGTCTTAAGAAAGTCTTTGAGAGCCTTTGATGGCATCTAGGATGTGCTTCCATGTTACCTGTTGTAACTTCTGTTATCTTGGTGTTGTAGTTAAGGCTGCAGGCTATTGCTTGTACTTTTAAAGAATGTTGCACATTTATAATGTATAGCTGAGGTTGTAATTCCATAGTAGAAGTTCAGAAACAGTATCCTTAATGCTCATTTCATGGGAATGGTCCTGTTCTGCCAAGTGTGCCAGGATTAGTCATTGACTTCCTTAGAAGGAGCAGACCCCTTACTGCTATGAAGGGTGTTTGAGCCTCTTCTCCCTCCATTGCCATCTTTTGTCCCCAGCCTACCCAGTACAATACAGAAAGAGGTCTCCATACTGCCTAAGGAAGGTTTTGTGCAATTGCACATTGTTGCGCAGAATAACCTGAGGATCTTCAGCGACATCTGTACTGTTATTCAGTCCTGGGACTGCCCATGGGGGTGTCTTTGAGTTTGCCCTGCTTTGAAGGTCTATCTTGAAAGACCAGTGAGTTTTAGACTTTTATCACTCTGTGCTGTGCACTGCAGATCATGAACCCTTTCCAATAAAAGGCTGTATTTGTAGGCTTGCCCAGCATGGCACATACTTTGCTGATTGAAGAAACCATAGAAGCTGTCCCATTTTGGGAACAGAAGCAGAGGTTTTATCTCCCATCTTTTTCTGTTTCCAAAGGTGGTGGATGGTTTCCATGTCACTCAGGATTTCTGTGACTTCAACCACCACATGTAGTATGTCTGGTTTCTGGATGGTGACCTTTCAAAGTCTCATGCCTGTGCTGTTGCAGTCAGCCTGGATTGTTCACTAGACAGGATAAACACTTTGGCATATCACTGTTTGCATTCCATAATAAAGATTCATCTTGTTTGCTGGGGGGAGGGGGGCATAATTTCCAGTACAAACTGTTGTCATTCACTCTCTTTCAACTCCAAGAGTCTTTATCATTGATTTAGTCATGGCAGCAGAAACATTGAAGAAGGATCTGGATGTGTTGTACTAACCTGAATGACTGACTGACTTGTAGTCGCATCAAGGGATTCCCTGGAAGTGTCTTTGTGATGGGCAGTTAGTTGTATGGTTGCAATCTCCGGAAGTTACCATAAATTTGGAGAATTCAGTGTGGCTCCTCAGAAAAATAGACCGCCACAGATACAAAGCCAGAGATTGACCAGGAAATTGTTCTTGGCATACTGGTGAGGTTGCAGTACAGGGTCCAGACTTGGACACTGCTCACTCTCTCTCTTTCTCCTTATAATGCTAAGTGCACAGTCTTTATGGTGTTGTCCACATGCCTAATGTTGCTGATGTTAGAATGGCTCTAAGGTTAGTTATCATTGGACACAAAGCCACCAAACACTTGCAGACCCTCTCCTAGTGTTAGATTCTTGTCTGCTGTTGAGTGGTAAACAGACCTCACCAGTCTTTAAGTAGTTCTTCCCTTTCTGCAGCTGACTATACTGCACATTCTGATAGTAACTCTTAAGCTTACAGGGTCATTAGTCAGTTTTCTGTTTCTTCAGTGCTGGTATAAATTTCACACATCTGTGTGGCTCTGTGCTAATTTCCACAGAGCTCAGCAAAGCCTGGCATCCTAGTGTGTGTTCCAGAAGTATTTTACTTGACAGCCATTGCCATCCAAGCAAAGCTAAGTACTTTGGATTGTTAAACTACACTTGTATAACTTATTTTAAGTAATGGCTTATGTATTTTAACTTGGTCTGCCCCAATAAAGCACCCTTGATAGCATTCTATACTTCACCCCCTTGTAGCTCACCAATTAAAGGTCCAGACAGTGTGGATATGCAATTTCCTAACTTCTTTGTAACCATGTTGATGGATATGGGTATCTTAAAGCAATGCAGAAATTGTCTCATGTTTATTAACAAACCCTTAATATAACAGATAATAGTATGCCACTTGTACTTGCACAGTGTCACTGGAGACTACATTCTTACATAGTAGCACACATCAGGTTGTCAAAACCATGCATGTAACAGACACAGAGACCAATTGTATGCTGAGGCACTTAAATGCAATCTTCCATAGCAACAAAGATCACCTAGACCACCACCCCCCCCTTGACAAAGTTATTCTTCAGCAAACCCAAAATCACTCAGCAAAAATAAAGCCCAACACCACACGTGCAGCCACACTCAAAGGAGCCCCAAATCATAAAACTGTTAAGGCAAGCAAACACACTTCCCAGAACTCTATTGTAAGACATACTGATACCTCTCTAACCAGACTGAGCTAGTAGAAGATGATGGTTAGTTGGAGCCAGGATCCAGCAAATTACTCATGCTTGCATGCACACACTCTAGCCGTTATACCACAGGTACCACTATGAGTCCACCGTGGTCCATATAAGTGTAAATGACCAGAGACGTATCTCCCTGGACCATATGGAAAGAGACATGTTACCTTCACTAAGGATATTAATTGAATTTCAGTAACTTGTTGGCAGTTTACCACAAGGTAAACATTCAGAGTTTCATTTTCATAATAGTTTTATTTATTTTTGCTAGTTTAGTCAGGGAAAGCAGGCAAAGATGTCAGCAGAGGATTATGGTAAGTTGACAGAGAACCATTTGGTCAGGGTGTGCTGAGTTAAACTCTTATTTTCATAGATGGTTGAGTGGGTGTCAGGTTGCCAATTTTGAAAGGTTGGCAGACCTTTTGGTGAGGGGAACAAGCCCTTAATACTTTGCCTGAGGACATGAGAATCTGGTTGGCAGACCGGGAGTGTAACTCTGCAGATGAGCTGGGGAGAAAAGGGGATCTCTACTTAGCAAGCAGAGTATCACTGCACAGGAAAGGGATACACAGTGCTGGACATGGATATAAAGGAACCCATGGTGGGCAACTTAAACCACCTGAACAGAGTCTGCCAGTAACAGGGGAAGTCATTAATTCAGGTACACAGCCAGGATTAGGGGTTAGATATTTTAAATGTAACCAGAGGGGCCATGTAGCATACAGATGTCCAGTGAAGCAAGGTGGGAAGCAAAAGGTGAGGGAGCCAGCAAGTGGGAATAACAACATGCGAGTAGTAAGTTGTCTGGAGACAACAGGGGTACCAAACTATCACAGGAGTTTGTATCCTATCTTAGTGAATGGAAGACAGGCCACTGCTAACACCCTCTGACATAACTATTGTGAAGCCTGCAGTGGTTAAAGAGGGAGCAGTATGTACTTGGGCAGCCCAGTCCAATCAGAGCATTAGGAAGGGTTCACCTTGACTGGGAGGTTGGAAAAGGAAACCAGCAGGTAGCTGTGTTTGAGGATATTCCTGCATATGTCTTGATTGGGAATTATTTTGATAATGCAGTACCTTGTGTGCATGCATTTACCCAGAGTCAGTCTTGGAGACAGGCACGCAGGTTTGGTATCCTGGGGGAGACCCAGACAGACCCCACACCAGCTGGTGATGTGGCTATTTCAGGGAGGGATCAACCCTATAGCAGTGAACCTGAAAGTGAGTCACAGCTGCTGGTAGGTACTGATGTTTCCATGGATAAAGTGACTGCATGGACAGAGGTGAGTGGTAGTACCCAGGCTGACAATGAGGCACCGCTGTCCAGAGATATTAGGTTTCCCATGGATGGGGAGCTGGGAATAGTCGCAAAGATAGAATTAAGACAGGCTCAGCTTTCGGACCTTAGCTTACGAAGTTTGAGGGAGGTAGCTAAGGAGGCACCTGATGCTCAAGGAAAAGGGAAGTTTGCATACTGAAAGAAGGTGTTATTGTATAGAGAGTTGACCCCTGAGGGAGGGTTAGAGGGTGAGGTAATGCAGCAGTTGGTAGTGCCTAGAGCCTGCTGTCTGGCACTACTAACCGTAGCTCATGACATTTCTTTTGCAGGTCATATAGACATAAAGCATACCAAGAGATGTAGCATGCAGAACTTTGATTGGCCTGGGATTCCAAAAGATTTAACTCATTCACTCTAATGGAGCTCAGGAAGTTTGCACTGTAACTTCCATTGGGCGGAGCCTAAGCCTTTTGACAGAAACAAATTATGTTCTCAAATTCCAAACAAATGTTCATATCTCTGGAACCTTAGGGGTTACGAAAGAAGTATACATGGTAAACTCTTCAGCACAAACTATTTTTATAATGGTAGTATCCTTTAGGTTTTAGGTCTAAACTAAATTTTATAAGTCACAGTAAATACAGTAACTGTTACATTTTTAATATTTTTTAAACAACTTACAATATCTCCGCAACCACTCAGGTTGCACACAAACTGTCAGCAGCATCCTATTCTTCTACCTGAGAGCTTTCATATAAAGCTAAGGAGTTCTGTCTGTGTTACTTGGTTGTTGAGATATTTAGAAAAATGTTAAAATTATATCTATATAAATTAATATCATAAAAGCAATAGTTAATATCTGTTTACCTGCACTAGACAGAGGTCAAATATTAAGGCAGCTGAGTTTGCCATTATGTAAGCTTTAAGCTGAAATCTTTTAAAACATTGTACATAACATGGTTTTGGAATTATTGATGCAAATATGAACAAGCCATATTTGACACCTAAAGGCGTCAGTAGAAGGTAACTGCAGATGCACCTGGAGGTGTCACTTGGACGTAATGAGTTAACAGAATACTTCAGGAGCTGTGAGCAGTGCCAAAAGGTAGGCAAGGCAGAGGGGACAAAGTCAAAGCTCCATTTATGCCTTTGCCTGTGATTGAGGAGCCTTTTCAGAGGGTAACTATGGCTGTTGTGCGGCCTGTGAGTACCCCAAGTTCCACAGGGAAGAAGTATATACTGGTTCTAGTAGACTATGCTACTAGGTATCCTGAGGCAGTGGCTCTGTCCTCCATTGAGGCAGATAAGGTGGCAAATACTTTAAGATTTTCAGTAGAGTAGATTTCTGAAGAGAAATACTGACTGACAGAGGTGCCAATTTCATGTCAGACCTGCTGGCTTGTCTGTGGAAGCATTGTGGGGTGAAACACCTAAAGACCACCTCCTACCATCCCCAGACTAATGGTTATGTGGAGAAGTTAAACTCTACACTAAAGACTTATGTACAATCATTTGCAGACCATTTTAAGAGAGAGTGGGACAAATATTTGCCCCATCTACTGTTTGCATACATAGAGGTTCCCCAGGAATCCACAGGTTTTTCACACTGAGTTGTTGTGTGGGCATAGGTTGAGGGGGGCCTTTAGATTTGATTAGTGATGAGTGGGAGGGTGAGTATGCATCCCACAAGGAGTCTGTTGTGGCATATGTCCTAAACCTCAGGACAAGGCATAAGGAGCTCATTGGCTTGGCCCAGGAGAACTGGCAGAAGACCAGCAGCAGAAAAAGGTCTGGTATGGCAAGAATGCTCGAGCTCTAAAGTATGCTGTGAGACAGCAAGTTATGGTGCTCATTCCTGTCAGACGCACTAAGCTGCAGGAAGCGTGGGATGGAACCTTCAAAGTGGTAAGGAAGGTCAGTGATGTTAATTACATATTGAACCTGCTAGCCAGGGGCACAGATTGTACCATGTTAACATGATGAAGCCTTACCTTGATAGGGAGGCCATGGTGCTAAGTATTTGCAGTGGAAGGCAGGAGAAGTCTGAGGGGGATCTGGTGACTTACCTCCTCAGTGAGGCTCAGACAGGCATCTCTATGGAAGGGGTAGCAATATCCCAGTGGTTATCCCTTACCCAGTTTTGAGAAGTTCAAGCATTGTTGCAGGAGTTTGGGGGCATATTCACTGGGAAACCTGAGTGCTGCACCATATGGATACAGGATCCCAAAGGCCTATCAAGCAGGCCCCTTATAGGATGCCTGAGTGAGTCATAGGATGATACTAGGTTACTGGCCTGGAGGCCCTTATAAGCCTAGCCAAGAATTTAACCCATGTTCCCACAAAGACAGCACCTGTTTCCCCTGTCCAGCAGGGACACAGGTGGGATCCCAGGGGTGTATTTTCTGTTTCCCATTCAGTCATCCAGATTCCTTTTAAAGAGAGTTGTTGAGGTACTCTGCTTGACATGGAGAGAGAGAGTCTTTTCCATAGATGGGGGAGTCTTTGGGACAGAAATCTATCCCACCGACAAGTTCTGTTAATGTCACAGACTAGGTGGAGGCGTTGCATCTGGGTTGCGCTTGTGGAGTTTGACTTATGGATAGGCTGCAACTCCATCAAAGCTGGGTCTGAGTTGGCCTTATATACCAAACACAGGTCTGAGCAGTCTGTACGAGATTGAGTAGAGGGGCAGGGCTTTTAGCTTATCTGTATAGGATAGGCTGTATAACCATTGCACAGAGATGGGCAATACAGGCATGTGTACACTGCTGCAGGGGGATATATTTACACTCACAATTGCCTGTTATGAGATTATAACCCCTACCTATCTGTTAGTATTCAGTATAGCACTAACTACTTATCATATGTGCCACAGAGTTTATCTCATCAGAGTCTGAGGGAGGAGATGCAGGAAATGTTGGAACTGGGGGTAATCCAGGACTCCATCAGTCCCTGGCCTCCCCACTGGTGCTGGTACGAAAGAATGATGGTAGCATCAGATTCCGTGTTGACTACAGAAAACTAAACAGTCACACAGAGTCAGATTCTTACCCTATGCCTAGGACAGATGAAGCCTTAGAGCAGTTGGGTGGGGGTATCTGACCACGGGCTATTGGCAGGTAGACTTCACTCCCATCACTAGAGAAAGATCAGCCTTTGTGACTCCTTTTGGATTGTACAAACTCACGAAGATGCCCTTTCAGATGAAAATTGCCCCAGCAACTTTCCTGAGGCTGGTAGATCATATCCTAGCAGAAGCAGGAGATTATGCCCTTGCTTACCTGGATGATATTGCCATCTACAGCCATTCCTGGCAAGAGCACCTTCAGCATGTCAGGGAGGTCCTGGGGCAGTCTGCAAAGGCCAGGGTTGACTATTAAGCCCAGTAAATGTCAGGTGGGTATGGCAGAGGTCTCCTGTCTGGGACATAGAGTGCAGAGTGGTAAGATCAGGCAAAATCTGCCAAAGTGGAAGCTATTCAGGCATGGCCTGCCCTGTTACAAAAAGCAGGTGTGGCATTCTTGGGGACAGCAGGGTACTATAGAAAGTTTGTTGCCAGTTATTAGTACAATAGCTGCTCCCCTCACAGACCTAACAAGAAAAAACAGGCCAGATAAGGTAGTGTGGACCTCAGCCTGCAAGCAGGCATTCTAAAAGCTTAAAGGGGGTTTAGGAGGAGCTCCTATGTTAGCCACTCCAGATTACAGCAAAGAATTTGTTGTGCAGGTGGATGTTTCAAACCATGGGATGGGGGCTGTACTCAGCCAAGTTTCCTCAGAGGGAGAAGAGCACCCAGTTGTATATCTCAGCCGTAGACTCCAGCCAAGGGTAGAATGTTATGCAGCTGTAGAAAAAGAATGTCTAGTCATAGTACAGGCACTGCAGAAACTTCAGCCTTACCGGTATAGCTAATTCACTGTGGTTATAGACCACAAGCCCTTACAATAGCTACATAGAGTCAGCCAAGAAAATGCCAAGTTATTAAGGTGGAGCCTAGGTTTGCAGGCATATGACATGACAGTACAGCACTGTAGTGGGGTCAGCAATGCCACTGCAGATGGACTGTCATGACAGGGTATGGGTTAATGTGTTCCCAGACAGGCCCTTTTATCTTAAGCAACATTTCTGCAGGGTCACCTGAAAAACTAGCTTGAGTCATCAAAGGGGTGGGGGGCGTGATGATGATGTGAAGTATTGCCGTCTGTGCCAGGGAGAATAGGGTGGTGCATGTGTAACATATGCCAGCATAGTTAGAGTTTTGTAAATAATTTTGTGTAATTTGACTGTCACACTGACTTGTACAGATGCTTGTGTTAAAATGTATCAACAGTGTTGTTGTAATTGATTAAATATTTGTTTAAACAGATAATACTGGAAGGGAAGAGTATAAGTTTTTGAAATTGTTCTGTAGCAAAGTGTGTATTGTACCAGAGTCAGGTGACCAAATGTGATGTCATTCCATAACCAGCAATGAGAGGATGGAACTTTCACAGCAGTTTGTTTTGTTTTCTTTGGAACCTGGTATAAAGATCTCCGATGGACAGTTATCTCAGTCAGTTAGCTCAGTTTAGTTTTGAAGCACATCACCTTCCTGTGTAGAAGTAAGCATGTCAGCATCTAATCTTGCCTTGCTGTATTAATTAAGTTATCCAGGGAACAGTTATTTCATAGACAGGAAATACATTGAGATTAGTTAAGTACTGCATGTCTGCATCTGTTTGAATCTGTCCTACTGTGTTATTTTTATTTCTCCTGTGATTGAAACTCTAGTATTTATTGTACTTGGATGCATAGTATTCTCATGTTTTCTACTTTGTTATTAAATATGTTTATACCTTTCATTGTGGCTGGTCTTTTAAAGAATACATTTAATATCTTGAGAGTGCTTATGCTTATTTTAGTGACACTTTGGCTACTCCAAAAAGTCTTGCTGCTTTGGTTACACTCTACCATTTATAATAGCATTGATTTTACTGAGTATAATTGGATACCCTTGTAAGAGCCTTAGAGTGGTTGACTGGTGGCAGCGTGGTTACTTTATAGTCTGGTCAGAAGGGGTGCAGCTAGTAAATCTGTGCCAGCCTTTCCCAGGAGTGTATGTTGTGTGAAAATCAAATACCTAGGTGTGGGTGTGTCAACTATTTGAAACTGGGACATATTGTTCTGAAGTCATTCTTGTTTGGGATCTGGAGAGACAGAGAGTCCAGTTCCAGGTCTGGAGCGTGTTCCATGTGTGCTTTTGGAGGAAATTGTGCTTGATGCAGAGAGCTGAGTTTGAAAATACTGTGTAAATCCATTCCTGATTTAAGTGACTATCTCTTACTGGTGTCAGTGGTGAGGATTTAGGCTCCTTGATTACTGACCTGGGGTAGAGAGGCTATCACACCATTTACTGTATGAGAATTCTTCAGTGGAAGCTGGGAACTCAATAGTCTGTTCTCCGTCAACCATTATCCAGTCATATCAAAATAACACAAGCTTGCAAAAATTATCTTCTGTGGTGGATACACTCCTCTCAAGTACAAGAAGGTCTTCACTTTGTTCTGCCCCAATCAAAGACCATAGTGAACATGGACACTTTCCAGACTGGATGGGGGGCAGTTCTTGGGAATGATAGTATAAGGCACATGGTCCTGGAAATGAGAGCTGTCCTTCTAGCATTGCAGTCCTTTCAAGACACTCTCCCCACCTGGACGATTGTGATTCAGATGGTCAATATGTCAGTGGTCTGGTACATCAAACAATGGGGAACCAAATCTTGCCACCTTTATCGAGAAGCTGTGAGTGTGTTGCAATGGGCAATCTCATCCAGTCGCTTTCTGATAGCAGTACACATTCTGACGAGTTAAGCAGGTCTATTCTAATACGTCATGAGTGGTCCCTCAATATGAAGGTTGCAGAAAAGATTTTCCATCTATGGGGGCATCCATGCTGCGACCTCTTTGCATCTTCCCTCAACAACAAGAGCATCAGGTTCCTTGCCCTGATCCCCCCTATGGAGGAGTCATCGATGGGTGCTGTATTTCACAATTCCCCCCATCTCCTTTATGCCTACCCTTTGTTACCCCTAATCCCCAAATTTCTTCAGAACGCATCTCAATTGAAGAGCACAGTTATTCTCATTACCCCTTACTGGCCTCATCAGATTTGGTTTCGCTTTCTTTGGCCTCATCTCCTTCATCCTCCCTGGATCCTGAATCCAACTCCAGACTTACTGTCTCATCCAACAGACATGATTCGTCCAGACATTCCAGGCCTAAAATTGACGGCATGGTTTCTCCAGTTCCGTTAATCACGAGACAGCCCAGGCTGTCCTCCACTGTCCATCACATTCTTTTATCATCCCACAAAACTTCCACCAGGAAACTTTACAAAACTAAATGGAAAAGATTTGTAATTTGGGTGCAGAAAAAGAATTTAGATCAGTTTTCAGCACCAGTTCTTAAGGTTCTTGAATTTTTAGCTACAATTTTCATTGATGGTGCTAGCTCCTCTACTGGAAAACTAGTAGTTATCTGCCATTTCCAATTTTCATATAGGGGTAAATAACTCATCTTTAGCATCCTCCAAACTTTGCAAAGCCTTTCTAAAAGGAACCTTCATGCTCAGACCTCCATTAAAAGATCCCACTCCTCCTTGGGATTTGAACATTATTTTGCAAACTTTAACACACAACCTCCATTTGAACCATCAGCTAAGTGTGAACTAAAATTCTTGATCAGGAAAACTATCTTTTTAGTGGCTGTTACCTCTTTCAGAATAGTATCAGAATTGCAGACCCTGCCATCCTAACCTCCTTATTTGATTTTTGATATGCATAGTGTCCTGCTGGCCCAGTCCTTCCTTTATTCCTAAGGTGGTGTCAGAATCCATTATTAATCAAGTTTTCAACCTTCCAGTCTTCTTTCGAAATTTTGCAAATAAAGGAGAGTATATGTTATACCTTTCACATATTCACAGACAATTACGGATTTGTCTACACAGAACCAACAAATTTGTGGAAATCAGAACAATTATTTGTTTCTTTTTCAGAATCAAAATTAGGCAAACCAGTTTCTAAAATGACTTTAGCCAAATGGTTAACTAACTGTATTACCTTTTTTTTACCAAAAATTGTGTTTGTCTTTACCAAAACCACCAAATGCTCATTCCATCAGGTCTGTGGCAACATCTTCAGCCTTTTTATCTCAATCTTTATTGGATGGTATTTGTGCAGTCACAATTTGGGCTAATCCTCATACTTATATGGCTGTTTACAAATTAGATCTTGGCAGTAGGGGAAGAGCAACCTTTGGCTCAATGGTGCTCAGGAATATCCTTCCTTAGAGTTCTCCCAGGATTTAAGTAGTGGGACTCTGTCCCAACAGTTGAGGAATGAATGAAAATGACAATACCAGATAAAAAAGTTATGTACTCTCCATAATGTTTCATCTGTGTTGTCCGTTTTTATTCTTTCTCAACTTCCCTAGCACCAACCCCTTCCTTGTTTGACTCTTGGAAAGGATCAAAAGATGCTGGAGCAAATATTGTTCCTTGGTCTCAGTTCCAGATTCTATTATTTTATCATTTCTTCTGCTCTGTGGATGTAAGGGGCAGTGAACAAGATGTGTGAAGTATTTTATGTTGCTAGGGCATTATGGGTAAAGGGAGGAGCTCGAGAGTTTGTGTTCCATGAGCTGGAAGAAGTGACAGAGTCAGATCAGAGGATCAGATCTGAACCCAACATTTGAGGAAGAATGAAAATAGGCGACATAGATGGAACATTATGGTGAGTACATAACATTTTTTATGTCTATTATGGCAACAAGCATGGCAAAGATGATGCCAAAATTGATAGATATGGACCATTGTGGTTATGTGGAGGGGAGACAAATATTTGACAACATTAACTGAACAATGATGATTTGGAGGGAAGCAGAATGTCATAAAATACTGCTTTTATTGGTGGGTCATGATGTGGGGAAAGTATTTGACAGAATAAGCTGAGATTTTATGAGCGAGGCAGTGGAAGCATTCACATTTCCTGATACAATAATAAGGTTAATTAGAAGGATATATGAGGGATGGGAGGCAAAAATCAAAGTGGAAGGGTTCCTCTCCGATAAGTTGAGTCTGAACAGAGGAACTAAGTGGGGGTGTCCTCTTTCCTGTTTGTTATTTGGATCTTATTTAGAATCACTTGCAAAGAAAATAAGGGACCTAGAAATTCCAGGATATAATTAGTATGGTGTTCAAGAAAAGTTGGCTTTATTTGCAGATGATATTTGTATTCTGATGGAACCAGAAAAGGACCTCTCAGTGTTATTGAACATTCTGACAGTTTTTTTTTTGAGATATAAATTAATGAAGATAAAACGAAGGCTTTAGCGATAAACTAGGTACCCACACATGAATTGGTTCACCAATACCCATATTTATGGGGGCAAAATAAAATTAAGTATTTAGGAATACAAGTTAAAGAGGATTATGTTATGACCACTAAGGATATGTGAATAGAGACTAAAAAAATAGTACAAAAACTGAGAAACTGGAAGCAACCTGCCTATGGATATAGATGTCAAGATACAAGCAGTAAAATATTTTTGAATTTCATTCATTTTATGCACAGACATGCATATTTTATCAAGCAGAGGAGATGTTACTAGAGTTGAAGGATTTTATTTGGGAGGTGAAGAGGGCAAGAGTCAAGTGGGATAAGCTGATCTTCCAAATAAAACAAGGAGGCTTAGGATTACCTGATTTGAAGGGATATCTTAGAGCTACACAGTTAAGGCTCTTATACATAACACAAGAAGAAAGCAACAAGTTAAAGTTAAAAGGGATGATGATGAAGCATAGGGATAATTCAAGAAATAAGGAAAGAGTTGGATTTTGGATGCAGATACTTAAGGAGAATAACAACAGTCATATTGAATATTGCATTCATAAAGTAGCAGAATTATTGCAGTTAAGGGTATGGAGAATAGGCAAGGAGGGGGTGAAATGTACTGGAGAAAGATGACAAAGGAACCAAGGTATTGGGGACAAATAATTACAGAGGGAAAGGTAATATAATGAAAAGAGGCCAAGAAGATGTTTGGATTGCAGGTTAGTGATTCCCTTCCCTATCAGGGACTGATAGCAGAATACAGACAAAGAGAAAGGGATAGGGGAATCCCAAATGGAAGACCTGCACTGGTTGAGTTTTTACATGAATGTAGAACAAAAACTGCTGTTATAAAAAGGATAATTAGTAGGGCATTATTTGATTTTATTTAATTAACATTTGTTAACCAGGTTGGTCCAACTGAGCCAGTAACCCATTTTTAGTGGAGACACGAGGAGAAAAGCTCCATAGTTATACAGAACAAAAATAGAAACTATTTACAATTATATATGAATACAGAAAAACAACTTGCTACAGTAAAATACATTTACAAAAAAAAAAGAAAGAATACACTGTGGTATAATAGAAGACAGATATAGGAAACGATAGAGTGTGGTGTTAGATAAGAGAGATGTAGAATAGACAGAGAGAGCAGTATTAGTATAAGACGTATCACAAGAGAAGATAATAATGAAGATAGTTAAAATGGAGCTTAGTATATACACATTTAAAGGAGATGTAGCCTAGCTCAAGCAAGAAAAGAATAAACAGTGTGACTGAGGGTATTATGTAGGGAGTCTAGTATTCCAGTACTGGAAAGACTGGGGAATAGGGGGTGTGGAGGAATCAGGTAGGTTCTATATTGCATGATAACTATAGAAATCACTCAGAAGAGGTCAGAAAAGGTTGAGAAGAGAGATTAGATATATAATTCAGAAAGAAACAATGGGAGGACATACGTATGGCTCCCAGATATTCTACACAATCTAGAAGATTTAGGATTTTTGCCTGGAAGTGTTTACATAGATACAAGCAGACACCTAATAATTTTTCTTCAAGTAGATGGCAAAAGTTAAGAGGTGTAATAGGGAAAAAAAAGATGTACCTAGGAGCACATGTTCTCAGAGTGTAATGAGTTGGCAGTCTTTAAACATTCTCTCCACGGTACGTTGTCAAGAATACTGGGTGAGCAAATGAGTGTAATTAAGGATTTTTTTTTTGAGCTGGGATACAGGATCTGACTTTACTAGACATAGTAAGGCCTTTTTAAGTTTAATTCTGGTTGCTGCCAAAAAACAGTTACTAATAATTGGAAATCAAAATCTAAACAGGCTATATTTGTAACAGAGATAAAAGAACAAGAAGTGAGATTTTTAGAATAGAAAAATGGAAATTGTGTGAACAATACATGCAGAAAAATGGTTTGGAGGAATAATGAGGTTTAAGAGAAGGCAGGAATTGAAGAATTTATGTAATGTCATGTTGATTCTATGATATATAACAACGTGATATCTAACATTTGTAAATGTGAACTTGTTTAATTACTTTTATATAAATGGAACTTTGTCTGTCACAAGTAATAATTAAGTAAAGGTGTTTAAAAAATGAGAAACTGGAAGCTCTTGTGTATGGATATGGGTAGCAAAGTTGCAAGCAGTGAAAGTGAGTCAAGTATATTTTTAAAAAACAGAGAAGTTGTGGACAATAATTAATAAAACATTTGCAAGAATATATCTGGGAGGGGAAGAAGGCAGTTGTTATGTGGGATAAGTTGATCCTCATGATAGAACAAAAGTGGTTTTGAATTGCTTGATTTGAAGGGATATTTTAGAGCTACACAGTTAACGCTTTTGTGTATAACATATGCAGAAGGATGTAATTCAAAAGGGAAAGGGGTGATGTTGAAGCTGGGGTGGGGTAATTCAGAAAATAAGGAGAGAGTAGGATTTTGGATACAAATACTTCAAGGAGAATAATAACCCTACAAAAATTTATATTCATGATGTTGCAGAAAATATTCCATGAACTAAGCCAACACGAAAAATGTGATTTTGCCAGTATGGATGAGTGAAGGTAGGACTACAGAAAATAGGCAAGAGGGGGCTGGAATTTACTGGAGAAAGCTGGAAAATGAACCAAGGTATTGGGAGCAAATAAGTAGAGAGGGAAAGCTAATAGAATGAGATGAGGTGAGGAAGACATCTCGACTGCCTTTCCTACCAGGGATGGATATCAGCTTATGGTCAAAGAGAAAAAAGGTAGGTAAGAGACCTGCTCTGGTAGAGCTTTTAGTTGAATATAGAGAGAAACTGCTGTTAAAAAATGAATAATTAGTAGGGCATATAAAATATTGCATGATAACTATAAGAATCAATCAGAAGGGATTAGAAAAGGTTGGAAAGAAAGACTGGAAAAGCAATTTAAAGGGGAACAATGGGAGGAAATATGTATGGCTCAAGAGGGTTTAGGATTTTTGCTTGGAAATGTTAGTGTATGTATTTTTATACTCCAAGCAGACTTCAATGAATTTTTCCTGTGATAGATAGTATGATGGTAAAGAAAGAGGTAATTGGGAACATATATGGTAAAGAAAGAGGTAATTGGGGACATACATTTTGGGGGTATAATGAATTGACAGATTTTTTAAAAAATTCCCTGCTGAGTACTTAGAAATGTTGTGTGAGCAAATGAGTAGTTAAAATGATTCCTTTGAGCTGGGACACAGGATCTTAATTGTCTGGACATAGTAAGACCTTAAGTTTAATTCTTTTAGATACCAAAAAAGTAATTACTAGGAAATGGAAATCAAAGTGTAAATCATCTGCATGTGAAGAATTGAATGTTATAAAAGAGGTAAAATAACTGGAAGAGAGATATTTTCAAAAGGTGTGGAGCAAATTACATAGAAATGGAAACTATGGAACCAATACATGCAGAGTAATGTTCAGGAGGAGGAGTGAAGTTTAAGGGAAATCAGAAATTCAGCAAATTCTGCCATGTTAGACTGGTAATAGTTATAAAAAAGAAAAACTATGTAGTGTGTAATGTATGTGAAAGGTTTACATGGTTTGTTTTCTTTTCTGTTAATGTCTGTTTGCAAAGTGATAATTTAATAAATATGTTTTTAAAAAAGTGTTTTCTTAGCTGGTGTTGAATCAGTCCATTCATTTTACAGTATATATATATATATATATATATTTTTTTTACAAATTCCCCACAACAAAAGTCAGCCTTTGTTCCACCTCTTGGATATGAGCAGGTAACTGTTTTATTTTATTGAGAGAGCTAAATATTTCAGGAGAACAGCTCTTTATTTATGACATTTCAAGTTGGAATGAGAGGTCACTGCCCAAGCAGGTGCTGTCTTCATGGCTGGCTGGCAGCATTTCTTAATGCTATGAGTAGCATGAAAGAAACTTATGAAGCCAGGTTAATCTAGATTTAAGAAGGGCAATGGCTACTACTGCATCCTTTTCACAAGTGCTTCAGTAAGGAGTACTTGAAAGGCACTTAGATAGACATCCAGTCACACCTTTCATAGATATTACAGTAAACAGTGCACTTCTGGGAGCATATTCACCATCACCATAGCTGTTCAAGTCGTATGTTCACTACTGCAGTGTAGACTCCCTCCCTCTGCCTTTCTTTCTGTCTCTTGTAAATCCTCTGACTTTCTTTTGTCAAGGAAGGTATTATATTCTGTCATAGGGCAAACCTTTCCTTTTTAGTGACTTCTCATGTGCCTTGGGCAGGACAGACTCTGAGTGAGTCAACATAGCCACTGCAAGTATAGTGGCAAAACTGGCATGCACTCTGTCAGATGTTACGCTTTAAGTCTGCAACTACAAGAAATGTGTTTTCTAGATTATTCTGCCACTGATCTGAATTTGAAAATTTTAAATTTAGGCATGCAAAGGTTAACTTGTGTTGGAAGAAATGACTGTCTGATACAGACTTTCTCATCCTTATGAAAGAATGTAGACACTAGCTACTTCAGATGTACCTACTACAGCACCAGGCAATATATGACAATGGAAAAAAATGCAATGTTAGCCACTTCTACCTGAAGGTGTAGATTATATGCACAGAAGTGTAGGAATATGCCCTGCTCAACTGCACAGGCATCCCTTGTAATGATGAAACATTAAAAACATGTAGCTCCACCCCCAGCCTTCTTGCTGGGAGTGAATGGTGACCTTTAATCCTAGTGATATGTTCATCATATTGATCACTGTTGCAGTAGCCTTAGCTAGATGAGTTATATCTTGCCAAGGATATAACAACTGACCAGCTTCCAAAGATTCAGGTCACCGTCATTGCACTCGAGCTCTCAGGCAGATTGAGCTGAACTGGCTAAAAGACACATTTGTGCACCAAGCCCTTCCGAGTTTTATTGCTGCCAAGTTGTACACTCCTCTTAGGCTTTTGAGGATCAGTATTTGGTTGTGCTGTTCCTTTGCTGGACAGATAAGTGTCCTTTGGGGGGGGGGGGACTTGCAATCAAAAGTTTTTGCTTATTATCAATACTTTCCTCTTCAGGTAAGTTATTGTAAAGCTAGAAGTTTGTGTTTTACCGGAGTATCAAAAATCTGTACTGTACTTTTAAGTAGGCATCCTCTTTTTTTCTGTCAGTTTAAAAGTTGTTTAAAATAACTGAAAAACATTTTTTTTTTCCTGTGGAAAAGTTGTATTTGTTATACTTTGTGGGGCCAGCAAAGTGTTTTAAGTGCTTTTTACTGTGTTTCTCTGTGAAAAAAATGACATTTAAAGACTTTTATTGTTTACTGGCATTTGCTGATTGTTTTCCCCAGGAAAGAGACACCATTCTCAGCTTGACCATGGAATAATCTGTTGCTCCCACAGTTGGTCCCTCTTCTAGCCACAAAAAGAAAAAGTTAAGCAAAATGGCCTTTGCCATCACTGCAGGCAAGTAGTTTTGCCTCATCCACAGGCAGGTGACTTTGCTGTGGCCATTAGTTGTACCACAGACCACTTATTTTTTAATACTGGATTCCACTGGTGTAGCACCTATAGCCCTTATGAGCCGGGGGGGGGGTAGCCACATCCTCTGCAGCTGTTGAGGTCCCCTCAGTGGTCAAGGAAGACTCACTGTTGAAACTTCCAAGATGGCTGCACATTGAGTAACCACTTACTTCTAGCTCTCCCAGTGTGAAAACAGAAAATTAGCAGAGAGGGCCAGTAAGCTTGAGCATATGGGTAAATTTCAGTAACTGGCTAGTAAGTATACTGCCTGGATGCCAGGAAAAGAGAAATGCAGAGAACCTGGAAAAAGTCTGCTACAAAAAGTGAGGAAGAAATATTGACTGAGGAAAGTTCTGCAGCTGTTCAGCAAAAAGCAGTGCACCCTCCAGATGTTGCTCAGCAAAAAGCAGTGCACCCTCCAGATGTGATTTCCAGTAACCTACAGGAAGATATAAGACAACTGCACATAGACCTGGTTCAAATAAACAAAAAAAACTGATGGAGTATATTAACACAAATAACAAAAGGCTGGAAAAAAATGGAACAAGCTTTAAACAAATATTCAGATGAGGTGACAGCTGTAAAAATCAGAGGACGAAATGAAGAAAAGGCTGACTTAAATATGAGACTGCTCAGAAAGAGATGTTTCAAAAAATGGAGGACAGAGCATGTAGGGGAAAACCCGAGATTTTCAGCTATACCAGAGAAGCTGGAAGGAATAGACTGCATTAATTTTATGAAAGCAACTGGACTGGTATTCCAGAACAGGAGGTGATAGTTAAAAGGGCACACCATGCGTATTGTCAAAACCTGACTATGAGAAAGCAACCTAGACCTTTAATAGTAAAGATGCAATTCTACCGGTAGAAGGAGTTGATTTTGACAAAACTGTGGCAGAAGGACAAAGTACTAAAGTAAGGTATAACGAGTATTTGTGGAGAATGATTGCTCATTGTACACCAGGCAGAAGAGAAGCAAAGTTATTCCACTATTCGGAGAATGTTGAGACACAGGTGTGAGTTTCAAAATGCTGTACCCAGCCGTCTTCAAAGTATTCTTAAACACCAAACCAAAACGAAGGTCCAGAAGTCAAACAAAAGGACACCAAAGTCCAGGAACCGAATAATAAATCCTTTATTTTACAGATTAAGCGCTTTCATCAGCTTATAGCAAAAAGACTTCATCGGAATCTGTAAATCACGCCAATTAAGACATTTAAATAACACTAATCACACACCACCTGACATACCTACTGTGTGCATTTAAAAAACATCATACCCTTGCTTTTAAAATTGAATGCAAGTGCAAATAAAAATGCAAATACAATAAAAAGTTGTATTCAGAACAACTAAATATAAAATACAACTATACATATAAATTGTATTATTGGTCCTTACACTGTATAGGACCTTAACTTTAAAACACTACTAATAGAGCAGCTTTCATTTAACCCAGGGGATGAATATGCCTGCAATTTGATTTGCCAAAGCAATTCCTTAAATTCCAAAATATCTTTCCAAGGTCCACCCCTTTGACTTCTGGACCTTCGTTTTGGTTCAAAGTGTTCTTCCCTGTTGGGACAAAATCATTTTTTGATGAAGTGCATGCTAAGGAGGAAATACAGAAGTTTGTCCAACAAAAAGTGAGCTGTGAAACAGAAAGAGATTCTGCTTCTTGTTCTTCTGGTAGTAAATACCACAGAGAGGCTGTATATCTGAAACTCTTTCAGGTGGTTCAGTGGAACATGTTGGAGAGAAGGAAGTGAGCACGTGAGCTGACTGGAAGAATTGAGAGTACGTTGGAAATGAAGCAGTGACATGATCTGGGAGATGGAGATGAACAGTAATAAAGTCATTAACTTAATGTGGGATTACAGTGCAATAATTATGTGTGTGACATATGACAGAACAGGAAAATCTGGAAATATTGGACTTTTTCAGAATCTGATGGAGTTTTTCACAATCTGTTGGACTTGGGGACTCTAAAGCATATGCCCTACGTCATGTCATTACTCTTCATAAAAATGCTTTGGGGAGGGGAAGAGGAGGGAGAAAGTTGACTGTAAATAAAGATTTTTTTCTTATTAGTATTATTTTGTGATGCATGGTTTTCTTTGCATGCTATAAAGTAGTTTTCTCAGTTATTTTTAAGTGTAAGGGGGATTGTAAACGTGCTGCTGTTTTTTTAATTTATTTTCCTTCTCCTGTCTTGTTCAGTTTTAAGAAATGTAGGCAATGCAGTAAAAAGTTTAGTTAAAAGAGCATGACAAAAGAAAGTTAAATGTGCTTTTGTCATTCTTGCATGGGGAAATGACTGTATTAAGGACCCCAGTTTGATTTAGTAACAAGTTTTAAGAATAAGCAAGTACATGAAAAAGAATATTGAATATTGTGAGGCTTTTTTCAAGCAAAAACATGTATGCTCAATAGCAGTTCTGCAGCTGGTCTTCATGTTTCTATGGAAACAATCTGATAAAGAGAAACTGGCTGCAGGCTGATGGAGAGCGATTGGCTGAAGGAAAAAAAACTGAGAAGAGAAATTGGTTAGGACATAATGTTCTCTGAAAGCATTCATGGTTTTTTCCTGCTCGGACAGCTATAAAAAAAGAGAAAAACAATTAGCATTTAGTAGAAGCACAGGCTACCATGTGTCTTAGCATGTTTAGCCTTCTTTTAGGTTAACTTAAGTCTGTCAGTTTGGGGCTGTCATTCCTATTAGGAGGGCAAAACTTCAGTATTTGAAGATGTATGTAGTTTTGTGTGTTAGTATTAGATTACTAGGCTTTAGGGAGGTATTGGGGGGTGTTTTTTTTTTTGTTTGTTTGAGGGATTTCAATAAAACAAAAAGTTTTGTAAGATGTGACATAGGCTCAAATGGATATGACAAGAAACAACTGTATAAAAGTTCAGGCTGTCAAACAGTGTATGCATGTAACAAAAGCTGGAACTAGACATTTAACAAAAAAGGTGTTCGACATAAAAGGTGGGAATAATAACTTTTTAATGGAGTGATGTTTTCTGTAATGTCTTTTAATGTCAACGAAATCGCAGATAAATACAAAAAAAAAAGATTAGTGAACTGTATTAAAAATTTAGAGTGCAAATAGTTATGTTACAGGAGACACATTTAGAAGTAACTGAACTTGTGAATTTGATAAAGAAAGGTTTTCAGGATGGTTATTAAGTGGAGTACCTGGGACAAAGGAAAAGAGGAGTACTTATATTAATTGCAAGAGGAACTCCAATAGTGATACAAGAGGATTAAAAAGATAATAATGGCAGATTTGTAGTGCTAAATGGTTACTGGCAAGGGAGGAGGGATTACACTGGGATGTATTTATATTCCACCTAAAACTGCTATAATGGAGCTTAAGAAAATTCTAGGAGAAATAATCAGTTTTCAGCAAGGAATATTACTTATAGGTGGGCACTGAAATGTGATTTGCAACTGTGAAGATGTGTCTGGAGGGCCCAGAAGGGAAAGTAAAACAAAGGAGGGTAGATTTTTTGAAGAAATTTATGAAAACATTTGGCATGGAAGATGTGAATTCAGGAACAGGAGTTCAGAGAAAATATTGTCCAAAAAAATGGCGAAAATAATGGCTAAAAGAATGACAAAAGTAATGTCAAAATTAATAGATATGGATCAGTGTGGTTTTGTGTAGAGGAGGCAAATATTTGACATTAACAGAACACTGATGATCCAGAGGGAAGCAGAATGTAAGAATATAGCATTTTTGTTGGGTCTTGATGCAGAGAAAGCATTTGACAGAGTAAGCTGGAACTTTGTGAGCCGGGCAATGGAAGCATTTGCATTTCCTAAAAAATTATAACGTTGATTAGGAGGATATATGAGGGATCGGAGGCAAAAATTAAAGTGAGTAGGGTCTGCTCTGATTTCTGCCTGAGCAGAGGAACCAGGTAGGGTTGTCCTCTTTCCCCTTTTTTTGCATTATATTTAAAACCACTGGCAAAGAAAATAAGGGACTCAGAAATTCAGTGATATAATTGGTATGGTAGTCAAGAAAAGCTGGCCTTATTTGCAAATGATATTATGTTATACCCGATAAAACCAGAAAGACATTACAGTGTTGTGGAACATTTTGAGACGGTTTCAAATCTTTTCTGGATGCAAAATTAATGAAACTGAAACAAAGGCAATAGAGGTAAATTATGTACCCACACATGAATTGGTTCAGTAATATCCATATTTATGGGGCCATGATAAAATGAAATATTTAGGAGTATGGATTAAAAATGATTCTGGTGTGACAGCTAAGGATAAGTGGGAAGAGACTAAACATACAAAAACTGAGAAAACAGTAGCTTTGGTATATGGATATCGGTAGTAAAATACAAGCAGTCAAAATGTTTAGCCCTATTAGTCTTATGCACAGATCAGGCATATTTTTAACAACCAGAGGAGAAGTCGTGGATATCAGTTAATAAAGAACTGAAGAACTTTATCTGGGAGGGGAAGACGACAAGAGTCAAGTGGGATAAGCTGATTCTTCCAGTAGAACAGGGCAGGTTGTAATTACCCAATTTGAAGAAGTATTTCAAAGCTACACAGTTAAGGCTCCTTTACTTAGCACCAGCAGAAAACTATAAATCAAAGTGGAAAGGGGTGATGTTGAAATGGGGGGGTGCTCAAGAAACAAGGAGAGACTGGGATTGTTGGGTGCAGGCTTTTAAAGGGAGTAACAGTAGTCATACAGAATATTAAATCTTTAAAGTAGCAGAAAATATTCTAAGAACTAAGTCAACATGGGAACAGAGAAAGGAAATTTTGCCGATAGGGGTGACAGCAATTAGGGTTAATAGGAATAGGCAAGAGGGGGCTGGAATTTATTAGGAGAAAAGTGGCAAATAACTAGAGAGGAAAAGGTAATAGAATGGGGAAGAGGCCAGGAATTTATTTGTTCTGCAGTTTAGAGATTGCCTACCCTGTCAGTGATTGATATCAGAGTATAGGCAAAGAGAAAGAAATAGGGGGGTCCTAAATGAAAGATCAGCACTGGTAGAGATTTTAGTAGAATCTAGAATAGAAGCTGCCATTAAAAAAGCAATAATTAGTTCAACATATTAAAATATTGCATGATATGTATAATTATCAATTAGAAGAGGTTAGAAAGGATTGGGAAGAAAGATTACATAAGCAATTCACAAAGAAACAATGGGAAGGTATATATATATATATATATATATATATATATATATATATATATATATATATATTATGTGTCTCCCAAATATGCAACAAAATCTAGAAGATTTAGGATTTTTGCTTGGAAACGTTTACATATATATTTTTATACCCCAAGTAGACTCCAGAGAATTTTTCCTCAGGTAGATGGCAAATATTGGAGGTGTGACGAGGAAGAAAGTGGTACTTGGGAGCATATTTTCTGGGAGTACGTTGTGTTGGTGGACTTTAAAGGAAAACTCCACCCTAGAACTAAAAAAAATCTTTTTTTTCACTCTTATCTTTGCTTCCTGACCTATTTTAACACCTCAAAATCACTCTAAGTGCTTTATTTGTAATTTCTGTTTTCCACAACATGGCTTCTAATAAGGCTTGATGTATCAAAGTGATCTTGTTCTCCCTCAACCCTTTCTCTTTCCATAATGCTTTGTATGACTCATGCCAGACATGAGAAAGTAACTTTGAATTCCCATGCCATTGGTGTATAATGGGATTTGTGTGAGTCACTGTTATTTTCTTTACCTTCTGTAAAAAGACTGCTTCTATTCTGTCTCTAATCACCCTCATTTATGTTTGGCTCAGACCTTAATTTACACTGTACATAGAAGTTATCCAGCTACAGCCAGAAAAGTAACTAAATTGTAAGTCTCTGTTCAGGGTTTTCTTTTGTATTCTAAGATGAATTGATTCTGCAAGGGTCTCTCAGTGCAGTGACAGTTTTAACACCTCTGCAGTAGTGTGGAGTGAGGGGACTCTCAATTCCTCTTGCATGTACAGAGTTGAAACAGCTTTAAACTGTACAATCAGAATAACATACTGTTTGACATAGTATTATAAATAATATAAAGTATACATCAGTGTCTATATTTTGAAGAAGCAGCAACTGTTGAGAAGAAGAGAGAGGTATGAGGAGTGAGACTTGCAAGATATAGAGAAGTCTACTGCCTGAAAATAAGGGAGAGGTAATTACCCTAGGTGAGCAAGAAGGAGATGGAGTTAGACTAGCCAGGAGAGTCACAGTTACAAATCCAGTTAGCTTGTAGGTGTATTTTTAGAGATTTCTTAAACTGAGCTAAGGACATTGTGGCTGATATATTAGTGGGCAAAGTGTTCCATTTTTTACCAGTAAAATTTGAACAGAGGTAGGCTTCTGCAGAGTTATTGGCTTTAGTTACTTGAAGGAGAGGTTTATTGTTGGAGCGTAGGAGCCTAGTCCAGGAGTAAGATTGTATTAGGTTTTGTAATACAGGGTTTTTTTCAGGGTAGTGGAGAATCGTGTGGGTTAGTACAAGCTAGTTGTAAAGTAGAAGATGGGAAGTTCAAACCATTTGAGTTGTTTAAGGGCTGAGCAGTGGTGTTTTTGATGTGGGCTGTTGGTGGTGAACTTTTCAGTTTTGTTAGAGTAGGCATCAAGTTTAGTTATATTGGATTTCTAAGATTGGTTAGGATAGGGGAGACATGTAGGAATGAGATGTGTTTGTGCTATTTTAGCCCTGGTGCTCTTTGTGAGGAATTGTTTGTTTCTATGTAGTCACCACAATTTTTATGTACTTTTTTTATGGTGAGTGAAATGAGTGTCAAATTTCATGTTGCAGTCTAGTCTGTCTCAACCCCTAGAAATTTGGTGTGAGTGACAGGAGAGAGAGTTGTTTTATTATTGGACATGATACCAAATGTGGGTGTGGAGTGGAGTGGAGTGATTAGTAGGCTGGAAAAATTTGTTTTTACTGGGGTTTAGTATTAGTTGAGAGTTGGTAAGTCATTCTTCTATAGAAAGGAAAGAGACTGGTGTTTGTAATTGCAGTTCTTGTAGGGAAGGAGAAGAACAGATTATTGTTATTGAGTCATCGTCATATTGGATGACTGAGTTATGTAGAGTAGAGGTATGGAAGTTGTTACTGAAGATAGAGAAGGGCAAAGAATTCAAGGATGGAGCAGAGAGTTCTTGCCTCCACTGTATTGCTTGCAGTCTACCTGTTAAATAACTTTGAGACCAGGTAATGGTGGGTTTGTTAAGGTTCATTTCTGAGAGGGATTTAATGGGTTTGTTGTAGTTAACCATGTTAAATGACTTAATGACATCAAGAAAGACAGCAGAGACATAGTTGGCATTATTTCTGTGGTTGTTTACTATGCGGGTGAATGTCATAAGGGCTGTTGTGGTGCTGTGCTATGGCCTGAAGCCATGTTGAGTGTTTGTGAGAAGTTTGTGGGTATTGAGGTACTCCATGATTTGTGTGTGTGTATACATTTCTCCAGTATGTTGGACAGAGGTGAGAGTCTTGCTATAGGCCGATAGTTGGTTAACTCTTTTGAGCTACCCACTTTGTGGAGTGAAATAATGTGAGAAACTTTCCAGATCTCCGGGACAAGAATTTTGGCTATTGAACAGTTGATAAGAATGGATACAGGATAATGCAATGGCATCAGCAGCTATTTTCAAAAATTCAGCTGGGAGTTTGTCAGTGGCTAAGGTAGTAGGTTTTAATTTTTTTAAGATGTTTCTTAATCGTATCAGTAGATACAGGGTGGAAGGTGAAGCCAGTGTTATTAATATGGTAATTGGGTGGTTGGTTGGAAGCTGGACAGCTTTGAGAGTTAGCTAGTGCAAGAATAATGGATTCAGTGAAGAATTTGTTGAAATGGGTGGCAACATTGAGTGAGGTATCAGTTATGGTTGGAGGGAGAGTACCCGATTTTCCAGGAACAAGAATGTTGTTAATGGCTGCCCACAATTTTTTGAAGTTATTTTGATAATTAGTTTGTATATTGTGGTAGTAGCTAATTTTATCTATTTTGACACACGTCTTTGACTTGTTACTGAGTTCAAGATATGCCTGTTTGTCTGTAAGGGATCCAATTTTGTGCCAGAGGGCCCAGGCTTTTATCTCTGGAGTTTAGCAGAGATCGTTTCTTTGCTCATCCAGGGGGCATAGTTGGATTTGACTCTGATAGCTCTAGGTTGGGCCTGTGAGTTTAAGATATCTAAGAAGGTAGAGTTGAAGTACTGAACAGCTTCATCAAGGGTGAGGGTCTTGACCAGAGCCCATTTACATCATTTTAGTGTGTTAATAAAGCTAGATGGATTGAAGTTAATCTTGTTTATTACTTGGCAATTGGTGGTCTTTTCCTGATATGTGCGATGTCTTATTACAAATGTAGGTAAGTGGTCACTCTGATTGACAGATAAGAGTTGGTCTGTTTGTCAGAATCCAGTCAAGTATTGAATGTCTCTTGGTGGATTTGCCAGTTCTAGTGGGAGTCTGGATGAGCCAAGAAAATCCATGGAGGTTGTTGAAGCTGGTTGGAGAACTGGAGTTACAAGGTAACCAGTCAATACTGAAGTCCCCCAAGATGATGGTTTCTTGTTCGTGGAACTCAGAGGCCCAGTAAAGTAGGGTCTCTAGGGTGGATATGTTGTTTCTGGGGTAGTATATAGCAGCCGATGATATCCACACTTTGGGGGGGGGGGTTATTTTTAGTTTTGCAGTATAATTTCTGCATTGCCTAAGATAGGTGTGTGTATATCCAAGTTTTCTACATTTGGTTGATTTTAAATTGTAAAGCTACAGCACCTCCTTTTTAGATGTATGATCATTATGTAGGATATTATTATAGCTTGGTGCTAGAATTTCGTTACTGGAAGTGTCAGATTTAAGCCAAGCTTCAGTTAATAATACTAAGTCAGGAGAATATAGGGAAAGATTTGCGTGTAGGTCATGGACTTTATTGTTAATCCTTCTGACATTCATGTTTAGTATGAGCAGGTCAGTAGCTTTTCTCAGAAGTTGGAATGTGTTACGAGCTGGATTATGATTACTTAGTTGGATGTTATCAGATGGACTGGAATTAGGATGTATGTCTCCACTGAGAAAAAGTCTTGACTGCAATGTCTACTTTGATTCTTATGAGGTTAGTTACTTGTCATATTTTGTGGTTAGTTTATTGGAGTGGTGGGGAGGGTAAGATAAGTTTAAGGGTATGAGTACAGATATTTATGTGTAGGATAGATGGGGTGATGGAGGGGGTGAATGTTGACTTTGTGGTGTGAGTGGTAGAGGTTGCATGATAGGGTAGTGCGTTGGGGAGATTGTAATGATATGAAGTAATGTGTGCAGAATTATTAAGATTGTTAGTTATACTGATTGTGTAGAAATATTTAGATGGAGCATGTTAAATAATAAAGTAGATAAATGTGTTGTTTGAGTTATTTTTAGTGTTATTTAGGCCTTGGTAGGGGTGAAGTGTGTTAGTTAATATTGGTTGTAGAGTCAGAGGTTGAAAGTGTGGCTACTGGTGTTGCCAATGTTATATTAATTTTGGAGGCGGGAGGGTTGGAGTGAATGTAAGGAGGGTTAGTATGGGAGTGGTATAGTGATATAGTGACAAAAGTGTAATGTGGTTGGATGAGGGTGTGTTAAGGGAGTGGCTTATAGAGTATAAATGTGAGGAAAGAGGGGGTTGGTGGGAATGGGGGTAGGGTAGGCAAACAGAGCGAGATGAGCATAACTATCAGACTACATCCAAAAACAATCACCCACAAGAAACCAGATAAATAACTTTTGGAAAAATCTATGGCATGTGACCAAATAGGGTTATTTTTATATTACTTTTGTTTCAGTTTTGACAACCACAGAACTTTACCAGTTTAAACAAAGTCTTATATTCATTACGTTTCAGTTTTGGATAACAACAGAACCTTGCCAATCTAAACAAAGACTTTGGGGTCCAGAAAAATACAAATTTAGCTTTCATGGTTCTAATACAGCACAAACGGGGTACCCTGGGTGGGGTATTACTGGGAATACTTAGTAGAGTGATACCACTAGAGATTGCAGGCCCCGCAAGTGTGCATGCCACTACAGAGGAAAAATAATAGTGCAGTATAAAAGGCTAAGTAGGTAGTCACTTCAAAATAGTGAAAAATCACTGCCTACTCTTTTTTTCAGGAGTTTTGTTTGTAAATGGTGTTTTGGAGGTAATTCACTGGAAGGTCCCCTCAGGAGTGAGCAGGTAGATTAGGATATGCGGGCACTGAGTGGCAGCACATTCCTTTTATAGGGAGAAACTGTAAATAAAAAAAGAGTAGATGTTTGAGTAGGGAAAGGTAAGAGAAGGGATGAAGACTAGTAGAAATGGGGGGGACAGGGGAACAGTAAAGGGGAAATGCAATACAGAGGTAAAGAAGTAACACGTAGGCTAAAGTTACAGTAAGTTAACCATTAAGTGACTAAGGACAGCAGGTTTACAAAGTGAAATAAGGATACAGCAAAATCAAATGTCCTTTCACAGTAGACATAGTGGAATGCACCAGATCTACCTATAAGCAGTCAAAACCATGGACAAAGCTAGTAGCAGTAAGAAATGGTACAGAGTCTCATGTATCTGTGTATGTTATGACATCACACTTATCAGTTCTCGCTAAGCAAAAAGTACGATAGAATGCTTCCCTATTGACCAGGTGGTGAAAATCAATACTGCAAGCTTGTGGTATGTTTAACATGCAATGTCAGTAGCACAAGTTACATTGCAATTGGCGAGTCAGTATGTGGCTACAGTATACCTCAAAATTGCAAGAATGGGTTACGTTAAGTATAAGTTGCAAACACTTACTTGGCATGCACACAGATGCTGGAAAAGGTCAACTGGCTTCTCTAAGAGAATGGGATACAAAAAAGGCACTTACGGGGTTTCAGCTAACCTAAGTAACCTTGCATCAGGAGAGAGGGGTTCTACAGGTAAGCATGCGAGAGATGAAAAAAGCCAAAGAGGCGAGGAACCATTAAGTCAAGAGTGCAACTATCAGACTACATCCAAAAACAATCACCCACAACAAACCAGGTTATCCAAAAACAGTCACCCACAAGAAACCATGTAAATAACTTCTAGAAAATCTATGCTGTGCGACCAAATAGGGTTATTTTTACATTACTTTCGTTTCAATTTTGAATAACCACAGAACTTTACCAGTTTAAACAAAGTGTTATATTAGGTTTTATGTTAGTTGCATTTCAGTTTTGGATAACCATAGAACTTTGCCAATCTAAGCAAAGACTTAGAGGTCCAGCAAAACATAAATTTAGCTTTGATGATTTTAATACACCCAAATGGATTACTGTGAGTGGGGTGGATTACTGGGAGTACTTAGCAGAGCGGTACCACTAGAGATTGCAGGCCCTGTGAGTGTGCACACTACTACAGGGGAGAAATAATAGTGCAGTAGGTAGTTGCTTCAAAATAGTGAGAAATCACTACCTACTCTTTTTTCAGGAGTTTTGTTTGTAAATTGTGTTTTGGAGGTAATTCACTGGAAGGTTAATGCAGTCCCCTCAGGAGTGAGCAGGTAGATTAGGATGCGTGGGCACTGAGCAAGTAGCGCGTTCTGTTTATATAGAAAAATTGGCGTGCACACAGACGCTGGAAAAAGGTTGGCAAGCTTCTCTAATGGAATAGGGTACAAACAAGGATTTTCCAAGAAGCTTCCCATCAGAGTTAATGTTCCTGGTCAGGACCTGACTTATGTGCTGAAATGAGTTGCTGTATCATCTTTGCAGCTACCAGCCATTTAGCTTTTAAATTCTTATCCTGGAAGGCACCAACTTTAGTGACCATCACTTCTTTTTGAAGGACTTTGGAGTTGCATGCTGTTTAGTATGAGGGACTTTATTTTCCACACATCAGCTGCAAGTTACTAGCCAAGTTGTTTTTTAACTTTCAACTCTAGTGATGGAAGCATTGGCGTCGTGCTAGACAGGCAACAAATTTCACTTTACCCAGTGTTTTGTTTTTCTTTACTTAAGGTTGGGATGTGAGGCAGATTACTAAACAAAATTAATCACCCTGATTAATACATTAATTTTTATATATTTTATTAAAAAATTGGAAGTCTCCTCTGTGACTGTTAAAATCCTTATCAGATTTGTGGAAGCCTTTGCTGCATATTTTAAAAGTCTCTGCAGTTTGGTCTATATCCTTACCAGTACTTGAAGTCTGTAAGTTGTCAACAGAGCAGGTTACAGCACAGTTTTTCTGTATTGTTTGCTGTAGCAATCTTTATCCATGCTTTTCTCTCCACTTTAATATTAATCACTGTAGACTTGCTCACCTTGCAAAGACACACCATTCAAGAATGCCTTTAAAAATTTAGGTCGATAAGAACCTACTTGATGTGGCCTGCGGTTGTTAATCCTCTTCCCCAATCAGAATTAGGCATTTTTCAGATATTCCTCTTCTCAGCGGTTAACACCTTGAGTGATGCTTGCCATGATGCAATATCTTTGCTACTTAAGTACTGTTGCACCCTCCCACAATGTCCAGTTCTTTTTTTTAATCATTCATACAGTTTATCTTGATCCTTGTTGTTTATATCCGTAAAAGTAAAAGTTCTTGCATTTGCATGTCCTTTTCACTTCCTGATGATTTTAGAAATTTGTCCAGTTCATGTACAAGTTATTAGAAAAAAGGTCCTTGCAGGACCAGTAAGATGGTACCTGTCTTGGACAGATAAGATAAAAAGATGGGATTTTCTTCAATTGGAACTTCATCTGTGTAATTGGCTAGTGCCTAATCCTCTAAAAGGTATGTGTGTTTTCTGTAGCTCCCTCGTCTTTTCAGGTCTAAAGGTTGTCCTGACCTAGCAGAGACTTGATCCCGTCCTGTTCAGACATTATGGTGGCAGACCAAAGGCCTGAGTGAAGTATTTCTGGGTTCCATCCTTGGAATGGTGATTGTGTGCTTATCCTCTAGTTGATTGGATTGGGTCTGTGTCTGTTCATTATTATCTTGGGAGTGACTCCTCAAATCATTTGGGCATGGATTGGGATTCTTGTGTGTGAGACTTCTGCTGAGTCTCTCCCTTCCTTCCTCTTAGGCCCACCAAAGTTTGCCACTCCTGGTTGAGGAGGAGGTATTAAATGAACCTGAACCAGCCTCTGGTGCCAAGACATTATCAGGCTGTTTTATTCTCAGTAAAAGCTTGAGTCTTGCATGCAGGAATTCACACTTCGGAGATTAATGCCAGTAGTAAGCCTGGTGCAGGCCTTTGTCCATTACATGCCAATTCTAACATGCCTGTGGTTGCTTCTGTGCCACTGTCTACCTGGCAGCCAGCATGTGCTGTGCCTTCACTCATGCAAGCCTTTGCATGATTCTTAGTTCAGGGTTAATGGAAGATGGCAGGGATTACTTCCCCTTAGACTCCCTGCCAGTACATATAGTGTTGAAGTCCTTGACATTGTACAAGTCCAACCTCCATGAATGCTCCCCCTTCCCCGATGGTTTATTATTTGGAAATTCCTTATACTTGATAAGGTCTGCCATTTGGTCATAGACCCTTTGGTCAGTGCCATTGCACCCCTCGATCATTCTTCTTTCAAAATTGTTATCTTGAAAGGCTTGAGGCACCATTATTATACTTCTGCAGTACCCCTAGATGGCTGATACCAGGTGTAGGCCTCTGTTGGATTAAAGTAATTATTGTCTAAGCATCCTATAAATGATTCCTGTGTAGTTTTTGTAGGCCTCTTTTGGATCCAGAGACTCTAGTCTGTTTCTTCTTGCCATCTGTAAAGGAGTCTGAAGATTTATACAAGTATGCAGCAAGCTGTATACTTTTTCCAATTTTTGCCTTAAGACTCTCAGCTGTGCATCTCATCTGTCCTTGTTTCAGTATTTCCTGGTGGAAAAGATACTGGCAAAAGCTCAAAGGCTTCCAAGACTATACATTAATGGAGATTATCTTTCCATATTTGTCTAAAACTGTTCAGATGGGCTTTCAGGTAGTCATCTGTAATCTGGATTGTGCAGTTGCTATGACAAAGATTTTAGTTTGGCTTTAGGCCTTGTGTCTTGTGAATGATGTGGCTGGGGTAATCAGGTTCTGGGGGTTGGCTGAGCTGTATATTTTAGGTGTTTCCTTCAAGGAGGGAGTGCTGTTTGCTTGACTTCTAAGGCTTTAATTGATCTTCTTTAATGGATGTAGAACTTCCTCCTCATTGAAGGGTCTGTTTCCTCTCCTGTTTATACCCCATTTCTTTTCCAAAAAAGAGGTGGGCTCATCATCATCTTTGTGTAAGGACAAGGGTCCTCTCAGTCCTCCTCCTCTGTACTTGCCAGTAACCCTTGACAAGGTGGAGAATTTCAGTCAGTCTGATTGGTGTAATCTGGACTGGTCCATTAAGCAATGGCTTTCATGGTGAACCCTTGTGGGTGAGGTTTATTTTGGGGTGTCAGCTGAACTGAGGCTATGTCAGTGTGAATCCCCATGTATATTTCCTGGTACTTCTTTGTCTCACCTTTTGTTGTGGGTTGTTACACCATGGTGGAATTTTTGTGACACTCGAGTTTTGGATACTAGAGATTGTTGCATTTTCAGGAGGGGACACTCCCTTTCCTCATCCTTGCTAGAGTGAGAGCTGTTTTTGTATGCTTCTTGACCTTGGTAATCCTTTTGTCCTTTGGAGACTTTTGGGATCCCTTGTTTCCCTATTATTCCAGGAGAATGAGGTGGTGGTTCTATTTTGATATGGTTTTTGAAACTCATATCGGGGGGGGGGGTCTTCTGTGTAGTTCCCTTTGCTGCATTCTGATTGGACCACCGGCATAAGACAGGGTTTATTCTTTGATATTTTTTTTTTTAGTCCAGTACCTTCCTAAGTATTGGCCAGTTTGAATGAATCCTCTGTGGAATAGGATCCCTGTGTGTTCTCCCTGCTGAGGTGACCATCAGATGTCACTACTCACTGGGGATTCTGGGGCAGATAACAATATGAGATCCCCCCTTTCTTAGTCATTAGTTTTAGTCACATAAGGCCACTTTATTTTTTCTGATACCTGCTCTAATTTCTGCTTAGTTTGTTACTTTTTAAGGCATGAAACTTATGAGCTTTCCTTGCCATTTGCCTTTGGCCTTTGAAAGGCCTCAAGCAGTTTTTGGCAGTGTGGACAAGAGAGCATTTTTGGAGCCTGATTTGGACACAGGTACATATTCAGGGCAAGAATGTAGCCACAATTCATGCTGTTTTACCTTGCCTGTGGACATGGATATTGCTGTGGAACACCACTACTTTTTCTTTCGGCTGCTCCCATTGGGGGTCGCCACAGCGAATCATCTGTTTCCATTTCTGTCTTTCCTCTGCATCTTGCTCTGTCAAACCAGCCACCTGCATGTCCTCTCTCATCACATCCATAAACCTTCTCTTAGGCCTTCCTCTCTTCCTCTTACCTGGTAGCTCCGTCCTTGGCATCTTTCTCCCAGTATACCCAGCATCCCTCCTCAGCACATGTCCAAACCAATGCACTCTTGCCTTTCTGGCTTTGTTTCCAAATCGTCCAACCTGACGTGACCCTCTAATATACTAATTTCTAATCCTGTCCATCCTCGTCACGCCCAGTGCAAATTTTAATATCTTTAACTCTTCCACCTCCAGCTCTCACTCCTTTCTTTTTGTCAGTGCCACCATCTCCAACCCATATAACATGGCTGGTCTCCGTACCACCTTGTAGACCTTCCCTTTCACTCTTATTGGTACACGTCTGTCAAAAATAACTCCTGACACTCTTCTCCCCCCACCCTGCCTGAACTCTCTTCTTCACCTCTCTTCCACATTCACCATTACTCTGAACCGTTGATGCCAAGTATTAAAACTCATCCACCTTTGCCAACTGTACTCCCTGCATCCTCACCATTCCTCTTTCCTCTCTCTTATTCACACTCCTATATTCTGCCTTAGTCATGCTGACCTTCATTCCTCCTTTCCCTGTAGCATATCTCCACTTCTCCAGGGTCTCCTGTACCTGTTCTCTACTGTCACTACAAATCACAATCTCCTCTGCAAACATCGTAGTCCATGAGGATTCCTATCTGATCTCGTCTGTCAACCTGTCCATCACCATTGCAGTCTTGATGTAATCCCACCTCAGCCCTCACCACTATCACACTGCTCTCATACATATCCTGTGGCACTCTTACATACTTCTCTGCCACTCTCGACTTCCTCATACAGTACCACAACTCCTCTCTAGACACACTGTCGTGTTTTCTCTAAATCCACAGTGCAACTGAGGGCCCCATGTTTGAGGAGTTCTGTATCTGTTCCTGCGTGGGCTTTCCTTTTCTTTGTTCTTCTCTTGCAATTCTAGCAGGTATGCATTCATAAAAAGGATAGCTCAACTAGGCTGTCCTTTGATACTTGTTCTGTAGCTTTTGGGGGGATAGCATTTGTGTGACCTTGGGACCAGTTAGAGCTGGGGATAGGGCTACTGACCCATTAGGTCATAGAGCCTTGCTTCTCTTGGAGCATCTCCTTTTGTGGCTTGATGTCACATCCATAGTATGGTTCCTGACCAGGTAAGGGAATGGAAGGGAATTCCCTTTTGCTGACAGTGGTAGGTTGCCTGGCACCATACAATAGTTGTGGACTTCACTATTTTGGCTCTTTTCTTTCCTGAATTTAGAAAAAAACTTTCCCTTTTAGGAGATTTGGACTTTGTGTTTAACAGGCCATTGTTCCCTTGTGTCCTTTGTTCATCCTGTGGCTGCAGTAATGTTCATAGGTAGGTACTAGGCTATCGGCCCAAGGGCCTAAGTAAGCCTAGCCAACAAGGTTCCCTGGCTTACGCCACCCAAGAAAGTTATTTTCCTGTGCCACTGTCGACCAGAGCCACAGAAGTGATCCCCGGGGTGTATTTCCTATTTCCCATCCACTCATCAGAATTTTTCTTGAAGAGTGCTAATGAGGAACTTTGCTTGACATAGATGGGTAGCTTGTTCCAGAATATGGAAAGTCTCTGGGACAGGAATCTATCCCTCCAGCATGTCCTGTTTATTGTGGTGCCAAGGTTTAGGTCCCTAGAGCGTGCAGCTCTGAGGGATTGGGCTTTCTTTAGGTGTAGCATGTCCAACAGCTCTGGGTTTGACATAGCTTTATATGTTAGGCAGAGATCACCTTAGAGTAGGCGATATGCTACAGAGTAAAGCTGGAGTTTTTTGAAACGGTCAGTGTAGGGCATGTGTTTGAGGCCAGTAATCCTCTTTGTGAGGTACTTATGTGGCCTTTCCAGCTGCTGCAGATGAATTGTGAGGTGCATTCCAAATGGGGCATTGTACTCTATAATGGGTCTAATGAGTGTCGAGTAGAGGGGAACAGTGACCTCTTTTTTCCTGAATAAGAACCCTTTTGTGATGAGGTGTGCCACGTAGAAGGACTTCCTGACTACTGTGGCGATGTGATTATCAAAGGAGAGACTACTGCCCACCTGGGTCCCAAGGTCTCTTATCACACATTCGGTGTTAAGTAGACTGCTGCCTATATGGTAGGTCATGGGTACAGAGTTTTTACCAAAGGGATGACAATGCACTTTTTGGCATTGAGCTTGAGGCCATGGCTCTGACACCAGGCATCTGTCTCAGTGAGGCCCTTCAGTAGGATGTCCACATCATTTGGGGACTCAACTATGGCTCCTAATTTGCAGTCATCCATTAACCAGAGGCCTTCTGTGTTAGTCTGTACTTCAGAGAAGTAGATGCCAAGCCGGATATGTCCCAGGACTGAACCCTGTGGCACTCCACTTGCCACTGGTTTGAAGTCAGATTTGGAGTCTGCAACTTAACAGTGTGGGTTCTTTCAGTGAGCCAGTTGGCAACTCATCTTGTAATGTAGGGATTTATACCTAGTTTAGTGAGTTTAGCTATAATTCCAGAATGGGGGATGGTGTCGAAAGCCTTGACGAGGTCAAGATAGGCTGTGTGAACCACCTTACCCTAGTCTACGGCTTTGGTGACTGCCTCAAAGAAGTCAATCAGGTTCAGGAGGCATGATCTGCCTTTCACAAACCCGAATTGGGTGGGGTCTAGCGTTTGGAGGCTACCAATGTCTTTGTTTATGAGTTCCATGATGATACGTTCCATGGCCTTGCAGACCAGGCTCATCAGCCTAATAGGGCGATAGTTCCTGGGATCAGTTGCGGCTCCCCCTTTGTGGAGTGGGATAACTGTTGCTGTGCGCCATTCAGTGGGCTTAGGTGGGGAGCCAGTTCATTCTGAAGTTAGTGTAAAACGCAGCCTGGGATGTTGTCCGGCCCATGGATGCTGTGTTTTTGGCTTTAGAGTGTGCAGCTTTTACCTCCGTAGTTTTGATTACAGGGACTGCGCATTCTTCCTGTATAGATATGGGCCCTTTAGGGAGTGAGAGGGGGGTAAAGTTAGCATTGAACCTATCTGCCAGGATGTTGGCAATATCAGTTGGTGCTGTAATTTTCATGACGTTGTGCTGCAACTCAGAGCAGATCTGGGTGTTGCCATTGAGATTCTTGACATAGCTATAGACTTCTTTGTGGTTTTCCTTAGAATCAGTGGCGATTTTGTCTTCGTAGCTAGCTTTGAAGGAGTTTATAAGGGATCTCAGCTTATTACTGAGGCTGACTAGGGAGCTCCACCACTTATGGGATTTTACTCTCTTTTGCAGCAGTTTCTTCTTTCTGTTGTACAGTTTGTTTATGGCAGGGGACCACCAGATTGGCTTCCTTTTTTTGGAGGATAGCGTCTTGGTTCTGTTTGAGATAACATGATTTATGCACTCATGTAAGTGCTTATAGAGTGCATTTGTGTAGGATTCAGCAGTCGTAACTGTATTGTCCATCTGCATGGGTTTCATGAAGTTTGCCACTTCTATTTTAAGAGCCATGAAGTTCCATTCTTGGGTCTAAGTGCCTTCCTAATAGCTCCATCTGTACAGAGTTTATGTTTGGCTTGAACATGTTAAGCTGATTTAGTTAGAAGGATTTGTGGCCCTCTTCTTTATAGTTGTAGGAAGTAAGAGCCTGACACCTGTCAAACTGACCCATCTTGGGCTGGCTCTGTACCACACAGGAATAAAGCCCTGACTACTGCCTAGATAACCCAAGACCAAGTAACAGTTCTTTTGATGAAATAGCCACGGGAGAGGCATAGGAGTGAATAGCCAGCGCTGACTCACTCATGGGGGGGGGGGGTGCAGTGCGGTGCTTAGTCTGCAACACTGGAGACATCCAGGTGGAAAGCAGCTAGTGCACAGGACCAATACATACCTAGTTGTGCTAAGCAGTGTTTGGCGGTTTAACCAGGATTTGGCATATGTGTGTTGAACCATGTGTCACTTGGCTAATATTTCACACTTATATGATGAATGTCAGTGTGCCAGGTAAGGGAGGGCATATTAGTGGTGCAAGGAAAACAGTTACTGTCGTACTAATACTGACTTCACCAAGGTCACAGCTTTCTTCTCTGCCAGACAGCTTTAGGCCAGACATCTGTGTTTCTATGTGCTTTTTGTACCAGGTGCAAGTCTGGTCTGATAACGCTGGCTAGAAATTCTACCAAGGAAGAGAGGTATGGTTTCCTGGATATGGCTGATGATCTGAGTGCTGGATAGGCCAAAACATAAAAATGTAGATGTTTTAGTTGCTGACAGTGGTGTTCTTTCTGCCATTTGTTGCCTCTGTTTGCTACTTTGAATGTTAAAGTCTGTGCCTCTTCTGGAGAGCTTGTTTTAGTTCGTGCTTCAGAATGTCTTATTGTAGATGTTGGTCTCATTATTCTGCACTTTCCATTATACTTTACTTCTGTTTCCACAAGTAGAATTACTTGTAAATGCTATCTGTTTGTATTTTAAACCCTCGTGGTAGGCCATAGTCTTGTAGTTTAATTCAAATCACAATTGTGACAGAATTGTGTACTACTGTCAGATTTTGAGCCTTAGTCATTTATTATTGCATTTTTTTCCATAATGAGTGTTATTGGTAAATTTCTTCATAGTCTGGTGCCTTAAAGTGTAGCACAAGGTCAGTAGTGAAAGAACTGTCTGTGCTTCAGTGCTTTTATATTCTTTTACCTGCTTGTAGATGTTCATCGTGTTTCACTGTTGCAGTCATTACTCTTGGGTTATCCTGCTGGCAGGCTACCCGCAGTCGGCCAGAATTCCAAAGTCTAGGTCCGGCATCGGTTGCTGTCGCCTCTTCCCTGACGTCAGTGCGCCAGGGGTATAAAAGATGCAGCCGACGCCATTTTCTTCAGTCTTTCTTGCCGCGCGGTGCCCGAAGCAAAAGCAGTTCGCTAGTGCCGGTCGGCCGACTCCTGAGATTTTCACAGACGAATTTCAGATCCGAAGTCTTTATTAAAGCTAAGTACCCCGTTTGGGAAACTTTTTTCTTGCTCCAGACCGATGTCAGAAAAAGTTAACAATTGTATTTCTTGTGGGAAGCAAATACCTCATAAGGATTTTCATTCTTACTGTATTCCTTGCCCTAGGCCCTGATCATAACGTTGCTAGCTGTTGGTTTTGTGTTAGATTCAACCAACGCACTATTAAGCGTCTGTTTGATTTTGCTTTTCAATTATATAATGCCGTCAGAACAGCTGACGACTGGATTTTCTAAAAAACGCAAGGAAAAAGAGAAGGACAGGCATCTGAGATCCAAAACCGACGACAAGGCTCCCGCTAAGCCAGTCGCCGGTTCTCAGTGAGGCGCTTTCGCAGCCCCTGACTCCCGCTACCTCAGAGCCACAGGCTGCTGACGACTCCCACGTGGAGCCAGCTAGGCCTCTGGATACTCAAGGTATTGGACACTCAGAAATCATACCCTCAGATGGGTCCGGAGCCGCTGAGCAGGCACCGGCTTCTGAGGGTGATTTCAGACCTACACAGCTATATGTAAAGCTTACTTCAGCTTCTAAAGCAAAGACTAAAGCAGCTTTAAAGACAAAGAAACAAGTACAGCATTCTCCGGGACAAACTTCCATGCCTAAGAAACAGATGCTCAAAATGGCTGATAAGAGGCCTAGGCAAGAGACAGACTATGACTCTTCAGATCAGGTTTCCATTTCCTCTGACTCCTCTTCTGTACAGGAATACTCTCTTCCTCCCTATGAGGATTCTGATGCTGAAGAATCCATTCCTTCAGCCTCTCCTCCTGAGAATTATTCTTTTGGGGAAACCCTGCATACCATGAGGGAGCAATTCCACTGGGAGAGCCAAGATTACTCAGAATCAAAGAAAAGGCTTAGAGATTTTCTTTTACTTCCTCAGCACAGGCCTCTTGCTATTCCCCCTGTGCTAGACATTGTAGAAGATGTATTTCCAGAGTCCAGCCTACCTCCAGACTCCTTACCTCCAGCTCCTGTTAAACCAGACAGATACTACAAGGTTCCAGATTCACATAAATTTCTTTAAAAAAACCCTGCTGCTGACCCAGAAACTATTTCTCAGGGTCCCAAAGAGGTTAAGGCCGCTACTGCAAAAAACCCTATCCCTTCTGACAGGGATTCAATGGCACTAGACGGATGGGGGGGAAAAGGTTTACACTTCCGCTACTTTGGCTGTGAGGGCTCTAAATTGTCAATTTCATATGATTAAATATCAGCAATACTTAATGTCACTGTTAAAACAGAAAATGTTGGCCAATTCTGATTGTGCAGAAAATAAGGAAATGCAGGATTTATTGCATGCAACTGAACAAGTGGGAAAACATACTTTGCAATGTAGTTTTGATTCTCTGGAGGCCTCCTGCAGGGCCGCAGTTATGGGTTCTGTCATTAGGAGGCATGCTTGGTTAAAGGAACAAAATCTGCCTGATCGTGTTAAAGAAAAAATATTAGATGCTCCATTACAGCATGATACTTTATTTGGTGTTAAAGCAGAGGAGGTTTTGAAGAAAATGAAGTTCAAAGCGAAGTCTGTGCAAACAGTAAAGCATTTTTTACAGGTTCAGCCACCAAGATTTAGCAGGAACTGGCCTACAAAGAACTGGTCCTTTCCAGTGTCGGACAGGCCACAAAGAGGCAGATACAGACGTCCCAGAGGCAGATCCCAGCCCCAGGGCTCATACAGGTCTAAATAGTGGGGCGCTTCTACCTCCAAAAGTGGAGAAGACAAAGCACATCCATACAGGAAACAGTCCCAATGACTTGCCTCTGCCAGCACCAAGCACTTATCTTCTTGCAGCCCCCTTAGGGGGAAAACTAGCAGTTTTTTTTCAGAATTGGCAAATGATCACCCAGGACAAATGGGTATTGAATATAGTGTCCCAGGGCTACAGGTTCCACTTTCACACCCTGCCAAAGGCAGGAGGTATGCCAAACCTGCCACACAATCAATGGGCTGAGGCACAAAAAACAAGTTTCGTTCCTTATGAACATGAGGGCCATTCAGCAAGTACCACAGCAAGAGCAGGGACAAGGATTTTACTCAAGACTTTTCTTGGTACCCAGAAAGGACAAAGCCTGGAGAACAATACTGGACCTGTCTTTTCTAAACACATTTCTGGACGTTCCAAAATTCAAAATGTTAACTCTGCAGCAGCTTCTGCCCATGCTGGGCAAGAAGGCTTGGCTTGTAACTTTGGACCTAAAAGAGGCATACCTGCACATCCCAATCAGACAATCTTGCAGAAGATACCTCAGATTCATAGCTGGCTCAATGCACTACCAATTCTCTGCACTGCCCTTTGGCTTATCTACTGCGCCCAGGGTCTTCACAAAATGCCTGGCACCAGTAATTGCATTTTGCAGACAAAGAGGAATTCAAATATATCCTTACTTGGACGACTGCCTTTTACAAGCAGAGAGCAAGGACACTCTACTAAAGCATCTGGCGTTCGTAAAAAGATTATTACTTTGCCTAGGGTACACAGTAAACGAAAAGAAATCAAAACTAGTACCACTCAAGAGATAATATTCCTGGGTGCAAGCCTAAATACAATTGCCCAGATGTCTTATCTCATGCCAGACAAACAAAGGCAACTAACTTCTTACTTCAAAATGTTGGCAACAAAGATCCAGTTATCTGCAAGAAAAATTCTGCACGCTTTGGGCTTCATGGCATCCTGCATTCTGCTAATTCCATATGCCGGACTGCATATGATGAAACTTCAATGATACCTAAAAAATGTCTGGACTCAACATTGTCAAAGCCTGGAAGCATTAATTACCCTCATTCCTTGCCTGCAACAGGAGTTTCGATGGTGGGCACATGCCTGTCACCTCAACAACGGACAGCCATTCACTCTACCCACAGCTAGGCAGTCAGTAACAACAGATGCATCAGATTATGCCTCGGGAGCACACATGGCAGGAAAATGTATTCAGGGCACATGGTCCAACAAGCCAAATGCATCTACATATCAATCAAAAAGAGATGCTAGCTGTTCAGAATGCCCTGACAGCTTTCAAGGATCTACTCCATCCAGGACAACTACTGATAAGGACGGACAATACTACAGTCATGTGGTACATAAACAAGCAGGGAGGCACACTTTCCTACTCTCTGTGCAGACAAGCCATGACTTTGTGGGACACAGCATTGACTTATCAAGTACACCTGCAAGCACAATTTCTGCCAGGAAAGAACAATACTCTGGCAGACGAACTAAGCAGAAACCTCACGGATCCCCACGAGTGGAAACTGGATCCACAAGTCTTCAGCATGATAAAGGAATGGGGATGCCCAGACTTAGATCTATTTGCCTCCTCTCACAACTGCCAACTACAGAAATTCTGCACAAGGACTTATCACAAGCAAGCATGGAAAGTGGTTGCTCTGTCATTCAGCTGGAAAATTCTAACAGTATATGCCTTTCCTCCTCTGCCTCTCCTTTCCAAGGTACTCCTAAAGGTCAGACAAGAGAAGCCAAGAATGATTCTGATTGCCCCAGACTGGCCATGCCAGCACTGGTACCCAATCCTAAAAAGCTTGTCTCAAGGCCCAGCCTGGACATTCCCTCTAATTCCTCACTTACTGACCCAGTGAAACAGTCAGATTCTGCACAGTCAACTCAGGACCCTAAATCTGGCAGCATGGCGGATAAATGTAACCGTTCAAAACACTCCTCTCTCTAAAGCAGTGATGGATGTTATTTTGGAGGCCAGGAGGCCCAGTACCAGAAAATCTTATGCAGAAAAATGGAAAAGATTCTGTGCTTGGAACCAGGCACAAGGAATTGACACATCTGTACCAAATATTCCTCAGATTTTACAATGCCTAACTGAGATGCTGGACAAAGGTCTATCCTTTTCATCAATTAAAATTCATGCCTCTGCCATTTCAGCTCATTACAATACAGAACCTCCTATTTTTTTCCCATCCATTGCTAAGGCAGTACCTCAGAGGGGCCAAAAACATAAGACCTCCAAGGAGATCCCCAATACCTGCATGGGACCTCAATTATGTCTTGGAAAAACTCACACTGCCGCCTTTTGAGCCAGCCAATACAGCTGATATAAAGTTTTTATCTTTGAAAACAGCTCTACTCTTAGCAATAACCTCTGCAAGACGAGTTTCAGAGTTACAGGCACTCATGGCTGTGGAACCTTTCATCATTTTCCATCCAGACAGGGTTTCTCTAAGGACGAGCCCAACATTTATGCCTAAAGTAGTGTCCAGTGTGGCCTTTAACCAAACCATTCATTTGGCTACCTTTTATCCAAACCCACAGAATAAGGGTGAGAGACTTCTGCATTCCTTGGATATACACAGACAACTACGTTTCTACTTGGCAAAATTAAAGCTTTCAGAAAAACTGAGCAACTTTGTGGCATATGCTGCAGGATCTCAAGGAAAGCCTATCTCAAAACAGACTATTTCAAAATGGATAGGCCACTGCATTCGTTTCTGCTACTCACAACATGGAAAATCAGTGCCCAAGGGCATTAGGCCTCATTCTACCAGGGCAGCAGCCACTTCAGCAGCCTTTCTCAGAGGAGTACCAACCAAAGACATTTTAGAGGCTGCAACTTGGAGTTCAGTGCACACTTTTACAAAGCACTGCCATTTTCCTCTCTAAATCCAGAGCAGGCTTCACCACTGCAGTTCTGCAAGGCCTTATAGCCTCTCCTAATCCTATTAGGCCCAGCCACCCAACCTCAGCTTTGGGATTCAACCCAAGAGTAATGACTGCAACAGTGAAACATGATGAACATAGTACAGTTGTGTACCTACCATAAATGTAGATGTTCGAGTGTATTCACTGTTGCAGTCCAGGTTACCCACCCACCATCCCCCTTTTCTTTGCTGGGACTTACCTATACTTCTCTGTCTTATACAACCTATGTGGTGTATTTGCTTATAGATGAAGGAAATGTTTATTTTACTGCTTGCATAATTATTGGCATAATTTGTATTCTACCTTTTTGGGGGCACCTGACATCTGGGGCAAGAAAAACTGAAGAAAATGGCGTCGGCTGCATCTTTTATACCCCTGGCGCACTGACGTCAGGGAAGAGGTGACAGCAACCGACGCCGGACCTAGACTTTGGAATTCTGGCCGACTGCGGGTAGCCTGCCAGCAGGATAACCCAAGAGTAATGACTGCAACAGTGAATACACTCGAAAATCTACATTTATGGTTGGTACACAACTGTACTTTGCATTCTGTGTCTGCCCCATCCCCCATTAATACATTAAGCTAAGGTTTCTGAAAGAGCTCCAGTATTGACTTTATTTACTTAGCTGCGTCTATAGCTAGCCTGCTTGTTCTACCTTTTTGCTGCTGCTGTTTTATAAGGCTGTGTCTGTTGCCTCCACCCCTTATGATGATCTGATTTCCAAAGTACTGCTTTCCCAGCTTTCATTACTTTTGATTGTTGTATAAGCTGTTTACATACTTTTCTTACCCATCATTTTCCATAGATCATGATACTGAGTGCCTATCCAGCAAACCATTATTGCTCTTGAGTGAACCTCCTTTACTATATATTGTCTCCTGCTCATTTTCCGGGAGCTGAGCAAAGCTTGGAGTCCTAGCCTACATTCCAGAAGTGTTTTACTTATATCCAGTGCCATCCAACGTTAGGTATCTATGATTGCTAAGTCATGCATTAGTTATTTTAAGTGATCACTGCTGTTTCCTGGATTTGTGTGTGCATTTCACTGATCTGTTTTTTTTTTTTTTTCCTTATGTAATAATAATTGTTCTTCCACAGACTGTAAGACTGTCTTGAAATTGCCTTCAGCAAGGGATTTCCGGCTAGTTGTTCAAGTGGTTTGTGGTGGTATTGCACTTGTAGGTCTCTTCTACTGTTCATCTTGTGGTAGGAGTTGTTTGCCTGGTCTGTCTGAGTTGGGAAATACACAGAAGGACTCTTAGTGCAGTCATTTTTATTGGCCAGAGGACTCCTTAGTCTAGCTCTAAATGTTGTGCATTTGTGTGGGTTAGCAGTGCCCTGTACAGCAGAAAACGTCTGGAAAGCAAATTTTTCCTTGTAGAATGGTCCATAAAACTGTACCATGTAAAGCAGCAAAATAGCTAAAGTACCTTTTGTGCCAACAACCTTAGAGCAGCTAGTTGAATTTGCCCCAATTTTAAAAGGTTCACCTTTGGGATCTTGGAAAAAATTAAGATTAATCCAAGGTGTGGTGACTGGCAAAGAATGCTTTTAAAAAGAGAGTTAGTCTGGCAGTTAAAATTAAATGCCACATTTCCACCTGGACTAAATGACCAAGTTTCTGTAGGACCAGTTTTAAAAGAAAAGGCTGATGTTTTAGCATGAACTGCATGTGGTGCACTGTAGCTTTAAAGTTGATTGGTATGTAATTAATTCAATGGAATTATGTAAATGAGTACACTTTGAATTGGTATTTAAATGGGCTGGAAATTGTTTGTTTTTTATCTGATGAAGTCTCCCTGAGATATGAAAGCGCTTATGGAATGATTTTGGTGTGTTTTTAGTCTTGTATATTAAATTAATTCATTTCCTACGGTCGGAGTCCATTCATTATTTTTTCTTTAGTTATTGGTGGACACCACTTTTGCAACTTTTCTTAGTATTGTGTGGTCAGACTGGCTTTGTTGAGTGGGATGATGGATAACAGTGAACTGGAATTGGTGGATACTGTCGGGTCTGTGCAAGGTAGTGGACCGTGGATTCCAGCTTCAGGTGTCACCACTGAAATTGGGCAGTTGAGAACTGAGGATGTTAAGTTGTCAATCTCGCCTTCATTCTTGCTGGATGGGTTCGGAGCCGATCCTCGGCTCCGACTCGGCCACTTACTAAAGCTCGAGAGCTTATTTTACCGGCTCGAGGCAATCCTATATCCCATGATGCTAGGCGATAACTCCCCAGATCTCGTTTGCCGCTTTCGCTTGCGAGGTGCGTATTTTTACCGGCTCCTGGTAAGTCTTTAAATACATAGTTTTCAGTCACCCTTTTTGGTTAGTTTTTCACCCAGTTGTTTTTCAGTAGTTAGCGACTACTTTTAATTCTATTCCTGTTTATACGTTCCCTTTTTATCCCTTATATCCCCCCCTCCACTCTTAGGTTAGGCCTTAAGCCTGCCCCTTTCCTAATTATTCTTAGGGATCCTGTGGAGTGTTTGGGTGTGTCAGTATCCCAATTAATATTTTTATTGTTTTTTGAGTGTTGTGTGTGTGTGTGTGTGTTTTCTCTTTCCTTTTGTGATCCCTCGACACTGTTATGTCGAAGGAACCAAAGGAAACTAAGGTCTCAGGCTTTAAGAAGTGTGACTCGTGCTGTCAGAAAATGTCTCTGACAGATGGTCACACTTCTTGTGTTTACTGCCTGGGACCCCTGCATCTGCAGGACTCTTGTTCTGTGTGTCATGCATTCAGTCCAAGAGTCCTGCAGGAGCGCAGGAACAAACTTATATTGAGGGGCTTGTTAAAGCCCGAGGGCTCCCCGACTAAGTCTGCGTCGGGGAGGCCTTCGAAACCAGCGGCTCCGAGTACTAACCCTTCGGCTGCTGGCTCTTTGTCTTGCCTAGATCGGCTCCGGCTGGAGCTGATCCCCCTGAGTCACAGGTTCCGGTCTCGGCACCACTCGGTGCCGATACCCCTGAGTCCATGCATTCATGGTCGGCTCCGTCTGGAGCCGACGTGTCCTCGGCTCCTTTGGCTCCATCCATATCTAAGAAGAGGTCAAGATCCCCTTCATTGGAGTCCATCCATTCGGCTCCGAGATCCCCCCTGCTCTCGGAGCGGAGCCATCGGTGCCGATCTTCTCGGTCGTCCAGGCTTTCAGATCACGACCTTGAGAGAGTGGTAAGTAGTTTGTTAAAGTCTCAGGCATTGGCCCAGATGATCTGTAGCCCGTCTCATCAGACGGTAGCTATTACGACTCCACCTAATTTTCCTCCTTCGACTCTCCCTCAAAGTTCGGAGCTGGAGCTCCTCGGAGCCGTGACTGTGGTGGTGTCGGAGCCGATACCTCCCCCTTCGGCTCCTTCATCTTCCGCTCCGATCTCCTCCTTGATGCCTTCATTGGACGGATCCGAGCGCCTGGTCTCTCTCGTCGGCTCCGAGGGGGCGAGTGGCATCGGACCATTGTCCGACCCCGTTCTCCCTCTCGGAGCGTCAGCGCTGGTGAGCTCGGCCCCGACATCGGCCTCGGAGCCTTCCCTGTCGGTGCGGCCTGGGGTTCCTACCTCTTCGGAGCGGGGGCCCTCTGGCCTTTCTGATAGGGGAGCCTTCGAGGTGATGAGGAGTGTACTAGCCCCAGGGCATAGTCAATGGTCATCTCCATCAGCTCCTCCCACTACAGTGCCTGCTGATGTCTCTTCCCACTCTCTTGCTCCCAGACCCAGAGATCCAATGCCTCAGGTTTCCCCACTGGGAATTTCTTCCTCTTCCGAGGCTTCTCCTGACCTGTCAGCGGAGCCTCCACATAAGAGGAAGCATGTGGACTCCCCTGAGTCCATTACATCTGACACTGACTTGGATGAGTCGGAGGGATCCCCAAAGTCCCCCTCTGAGGATGTCTCTTTCTCAGACATCCTAGGAATCCTAAAGCAGAGGGGGAACTGGTCTTCCCTTAATCCTTCCGAGGACGAGTCGGTGTACCTGGAGGCGTTTGGTTCTCGATCCTCCACCTCCTGGGTGTCTCCGCCTTTTGACCCCCTTAAGGAAGTAGTGGCTCGGAAGGCGTGGTCGGACCCGGATTCGGTGGAACCCACCCCTCGGAGGCCATCTAAATTCATCACAGCACCAGTTGACAAACAATTCCTAACAAAAGGTGTACCGGCAGATGCCATGGTGGTGGCTGCAGCCACCAAGAAGGAACTAGCTGATCCTTCAGTACCTATCCATCCTCCTAATAAGGATTCTAGGACCATGGATAGGTACGGTAAGCGGATGTTTTCTTCAGCGACCTTTGCCATGCGGTCGCTGAATTACTTGTGTCACTTCACCCGCCTTCAGAGAGATATTCTCAAAGAGTTGGGAGAAGTCTTACAGGATCCATCAGCTGCTGGGTCCCAGGATAAAATAAACTCACAGCTTGGAACCCTAAACTCGATTGTTAACTCCTCCATGTGTCTAATTTCATATGCAGCCGATGGAGCGAGTAGAGCCGCGGGCACAGGAGTGGCCTTAAGGCGTCACGCCTGGATGCGGCTGTGTAATTTCGCGGACCCTTTCAAGGCGTCCTTCACAAATTCCCCTTTTGATGGTTCGGCTTTGTTCGGACCTCAAGTGAAAGACACCTTGACCAGATGCGAACAAGATGGCAAGACTCTTTCTGCCATAGGAGTCCGTTTCTCCACCCCTTCAAGACCATACCCTAAGGGTCAGAAGGGTGGGAAAATGTGGTTCCGCAAATCTCAAGGAGTCACGCCTGACGCAAGAGGTCAGTTTACCCCCAGAGGCAGAGGGGGTAACAACAACAGATGCCGCCCTAGGGGCAGAGGGGGTCCGCAGAATCAGGGTAGCAGGGAGCCTCTCTCTGACAAACCTTTCCAGCATCCCTGAGATGTTGCCCGATTGTCCACCTTCGGAGGCAGTCGGGGGAAGATTGTCGCTGTACCCAAAAGCCTGGCTTTCCCTTACTCAAGACAAATGGGTACAGTCGATCATATCCGAGGGTTACAAAATTCCCTTTATCCAAACCTCAATTCAGCAAAAGGGAACCCTTCCAGACATTCCACCCGGTCTAAGGGGACTAGCAGTACCAGAGATATCAAAACTGCTAGCAAAAAGAGCCATCCAGCCAGTCCCAGCAGACCAACTAGGATCCGGAATCTAATCAAGGTTCTTTTTGGTACCAAAAAAGACAGGGGACTGGAGACCAATATTAGATCTCAGCAAACTAAACAAGTTTGTAAAGAAAACAAGATTCCGGATGGTCACGCTACAGTCCATTCTACCCTTTCTGGGCAAGGACAATTGGATGTGTTCCGTGGACCTTCAGGATGCGTACTATCACATCAAAATTCACAGGCGCTCCAGAAGGTTTCTCCGCTTTCGGCTGGGGGCCAGTCACTACCAATTCAGAGCCCTGCCCTTTGGTCTCACTACAGCCCCCAGAGTGTTCACCAAATGTATGGCAGCGGTTACGGCTCACCTGAGACGGCAAGGATTCCAGGTGTTTCCATATCTAGACGACTGGCTCCTCACTGCCACCACCAGGCATCAACTTCTCCAAGCCAGAGCTTACACCATTCACATTTGCAGAGGGCTAGGAATCTCTATAAATTTCGAAAAGTCTGCCTTGTCAGTCTATTACCTTTATAGGCGCCAACTTGAACACTGTACAACTTTCAGCAAAGTTAACAGATCAAAGGGTCTTAGATATTCAAAACCATGTCCATGTTCTTTTTCAGAGCGACAAAATTCAGGCCAGGTATGTCCTGAAATTATTGGGTCTTATGGCGGCTGCCATAACACTTCTTCCCCTTGCACGTTTTTACATGCGTCTTCTACAGTGGATGCTTTTCGCCCAATGGTCCTTTCAGCAACTCCCCATGCACCACAAGATCTTGATAACTCCAACTTGCAAAAGTCATCTGTCCTGGTGGATATTGTCCCCTCAAGTCCATCAAGGCAGACCCTTTGTTCCTCCTCCCCCGGTCGCCACGGTGACATCGGAAGCCTCCCTGATCGGGTGTGGGGGGGGGGGCATTTTCAGGGCAGGATGGTCCATGGCACTTGGCAACCTTTCGAACGCCACCTGCACATAAATGTCCTAGAGATGAGAGCAGTGCTTTTAATGTTGCAAGCCCTCCACGACTCTCTTCCCCTAGGAACTATTACAATCCAAACGGACAATATGTCCGTAGTGTGGTATATCAACAAGCAAGGCGGAACCAAGTCCTATCCCCTGTATCGAGAGGCACTCAGACTTTGGCATCAGCGGTTTCTGATAGCAACGCATATCCCCGGGAAGTCCAACATCATAGCGGACAGGTTGAGCAGAGCTATACTCATGCCACATGAGTGGTCTCTCAAACAATCTGTGGCGGAAGAGATTTTTCAGAAGTGGGGCCTTCCTTGCTGCAATCTTTTTGCTACACCCCAAAACAGCAAATGCCCCGACTTCTTCACCCTCTTCCCCCTTCCAGGCCATCCCCATCAGAGACGCTGTAGTCCAAGATTGGCCTCGGGGACTTCTCTATGCCTTTCCACCCTTTCCTCTAATCCCACAAGTAATTCAGAAAGCAATCGCCTTGAGAGCCAAGTTGATTCTCATTGCCCCTTATTGGCCTCGACAGATATGGTTTCCGTTCCTACATTGTTATCTTTTGGTACAGCCTTGGCATGCGGACCTAGCTCCAGATCTGTTGACCCATCAGTCGGGGCAGCTGCACCAATCCCTACATTCTCTCAACCTCACTGCTTGGTTGCTCCACTTCCGTCCTTAGCCAGGCTTCCTATGATTTCTAATCCCGTCCGGGATATCATAGTAGCTTCCCTTAAATCTTCCACCAGAAGGATTTACACTAGTAAATGGAAACGTTTCTCCTTCTGGGCAAAGGCAAGGAATATAGATCCCTTTACTGCCCCAATTCATTCGGTCTTAGACTTCCTAGCCGAAATTTTTCATTCAGAGTCTTCTGCCTCTACAGTAAAAGTTCAGTTGGCAGCCATATCGAATTTTCATACAGGCTTATTGGACCACAACATCATGTCCAATAAGCTTTGCAAAGCTTTCCTTAAAGGTGTATATTTACTTAAGCCTCCGATCAAAGACCCTCCACCTCACTGGGATCTTAATTTAGTCTTAACATCCTTGATTCTCCCCCCCTTTGAACCTGTGGTCTCCTGTTCATTGAAATTTCTTTCCTGGAAGACACTCTTCCTAGTCACCATTACTTCTGCTAGGAGAGTATCTAAGCTTCACGCCCTCTGCATTCGTCCTCCCTACTTAATCTTCCATAAGGACAGAGTTTCTCTAAGGACTAATCCATCCTTCTTACCCAAGGTGGCTTCGCAGACAAATTTAAATCAATCAATTGATCTTCCAGTTTTTTTCCCAAACTATACTAATAGAGCAGAGCAAAAGCTACATTATCTAGATGTTCACCGCCAGCTCCGATACTATTTGGATAGAACCAAACAAATAAGGAAGTCTGATCAACTGTTTTTATCGTACGCAGAAAATAAGAAAGGCCTTCCTGTTTCTAAGGTAACCCTATCTAGGTGGCTGTCTTCTGCGATTACATCTATTTATCAACTCAGAGGCAGGGAATTAACTTCTAAGCCAAAAGCCCATTCAACTAGAGCACTAGCTACATCTACAGCCTTTCAAGCTAGACTACCAATAGACACTATCTGTGCGGCAGCCACATGGGCCTCTCCTCATACCTTTGTTTCGCATTACAAATTGGTCATGGCCTCCAGGGACAGAGCAAAATTTGGTTCCACCATTCTCAAGAGTCTGTTCCAATGAGCCACCCAGGATGAAGGTGCTAGGGACGCGGTCCCATCCAGCAAGAATTAAGGCAAGATTGACAACTTAACATTGAGAAGTTATGTACCTACCATAACGTTCCATGTTAGTTGTCTTCTCTCGCCTTCTTTCTTGCGTCCCACCCACCATCCCCCTAGCCTGGACAGACCAAGAAGATCTTCCCTTCCTTGAAGGGTCCTTATATTCCCTTTTTTCACCATCTAGGTGTCCTAGGATATATATAGTGTAGATAACGATCTTTGGGGGTTTTTATCCCTCTTCCTCCTCCTTTCCAGTTGGAGGATTTTGTTTTATTGGCCTATGCTAGGTTTTTCAGCTTCCAAACGAGATCTGGGGAGTTATCGCCTAGCATCATGGGATATAGGGTTGCCTCGAGCCGGTAAAATAAGCTGTCGAGCTTTAGTAAGTGGCCGAGTCGGAGCCGAGGATCGGCTCCGAACCCATCCAGCAAGAAAGAAGGCGAGAGAAGACAACTAACATGGAACGTTATGGTAGGTACATAACTTCTCATTGCTGCCCTGAAAGGTGACTTGACCAGGTTAATAGAAATGCTTATGCAAGTCGGTAGTTAGCATTTACACAGTGGAGAAGGCGGGTTTTCTTCCCTTAGGAGAAGTATTTGCTTGGGTGCCACCTCCATGACATCAGCGGAAGGAGCCCATGTAGCTGGGAATGGCAGAATTGCTGCTTGGCTTGGAGATGAGAGGAGTTTGAGGCAACGTGTCCCTGGTTTTGGATCCGCGGATTTAAACAATCAAAGAAGTAACAGCGGATGAGAGTTAGAAAATGGCAGCCATGAAACGGCAAAGGGTACTGTGCAAAGAAGCTCTGCCAATGTTGTTTTTAATACTCAACATGTTTGTAAAAGAAACACTTTATCTGTGAACTATGGTAGGATGAGTTCACAGGGTAATATTACATTCAAAGACATTATGGATAAAATGTTCATTTAAAAAAAACAGAGGGGAATGCAGAAAATGAGGAAATGATTGTAACAAACAGAAACTGTCCGACTGTAAAAGAGACGATTTTTATCTTTGAAAAAAAACTTTTTAAATTAAAATGTGTGCAAATTGAAAATGAATACTTGAGGGAATGTGTACATTTAAAAGTGGTGCCCCAAGGACTCAGAATGTATAAATTTCCTTTTGGGTTACAGTACACCAGTGAACTTATTGAGGAATTTACATGTTTTTTTTTTTTATCACTGTGGCATGGATTTAATGTCAAAAATTATAAAGTATAATGAAGTGTTTTTAGAAAAATTTGGTGGTGAAGTGGACATTTTAAACAAAGCTATTTTGGAAGACTTACTGTTTCAAGACTACCAGCCTTTGTATGAGCAAGTTTTAAAAAGAGTAGAAAGGAAATGTAATAATGTGTTTTTGAAAAAGCAAAGGAAGTTAGAAAGGGATGTAAAACAGTATGTATACAAAAAGGCTTACACAGTACCGGGCACGAAGTACCAAAAAGCTGACATGGTATCTAGTAGTGCCGGGGAAAATAAAAACTATCGCCATTCACCACCTAGAGATGCAAGGGGTTCAAGATTTGAGCAGAATGGTAATTTGGATGAGCTAGACTCTTTTTCTGAGGTACCCCAGGATTTTAGGTCAGAACGATTGGCCAGCAAGTCGAAGCAAGTTGTAGACGCAAGTCAGTACCAGCACAATGCGCAAGGTTGGAGTTACTACAGGCAGTGGGCGAAGAAGAGGAAACAGTAAAATGTGTGGATGGTGGGCTGGTTGGAATTTATAAAGGTTACAAAATCTATAATTATGCAGGTTTTGACTTACTGAAGGAACATTTTCTGCTTTTTATGAAGGGGTTTAAATTTGTGCCCACTTGTCCTGCAAACATTGCTGATTCTGTTATTGAACTTAAGATGTTCATAAGAAAATTGAATTTTAATATTTATTTAAAAGATCAAAAGAAGGAAAGTGAGGCATTATGTTTAAAAAGAAAAAGTACTTTTAACCCTCCAATGCATGCAGTATTGCAAGTTTTTGAAAAGGCAGTAATGGAAGACATGTATAGAATGTATTCTAAGGATAGGAAATTTTTTCATAACCTATCCATATAGGAAAAGGAAATTTTGAACGAGGTGAGAAATAAGGATTTAAGGGTGATGAAACCCGATAAGGGTGGAGGAGTAGTTATATTTAAAGTTGAGGACTACAACAATGCAATGACAAACTCGTTGTATAACACAGATACATACTCCCCCTTTCAAAAAATGAGATTACAATAGCATATCAACGTATAGATTCGTATGTTGAAGAATATCTCTTAGAAAATCGGATAGATTTGGACACCTTTAGATTTTTGCAGCAAAAGAACCCAGTTATCCCGAATATTGTTGGTATACCAAAAGTTCATAAGAATATAAAGAAACCACCTCTGAGGCCCATTGCGTCTGCAAGAGGCTCAAAAACCCACCCCATGGCAGTGTTCGTAGATAAGTGGGTGAAGGAAGTAGTAATGAAAACACCTCACTTGTTACAAGACTCGTGGGACTTTTTAGGCAAGGTTAAGCAGGAAATGTGGAAAAAGGAATTTATATTCCTGACCACTGATGCTGTAGACCTGTTTACCAGTATTCCTAAGGTGGAAGGGGTACAGTATTTTTATGAAATGCTGCAACTGTTTTCAACCTTGTCCAAGGACCACGTTGACTTGGTGGTGGAATTACTGGAACTGGTTTTGGAGAAAAACTTTATACATTTTGAATGTGAATGCTATCAGCAGGTCAGGGGGGTTGCTGTGGGGATGACATGTACCCCCACTTTTGCGAACATTATAATGCTGGGGTGTGAAGGGAATTTGTGTTCCTCAGTCCTTGCTCTAAGTACATACATTTTTACATAATGTTTCTGGATGACATTTTTGTTTTGTGGGACAGAACAGCAGATGAGATTCCGAACTATATTAACTACCTTAATGAGTGTTGTGGTTATTTACAATTCACACACTCATGGAATAAGGAGAGTATCAGTTTTTCGGATGCTAGACTTTCACATGGAGAATGTGGTTTTAAATCAAACATATGTAGGAAAGAGACTTTTTGTATTGCCTATTTGCATTACACCAGCAACCAGCCACACTTTCAGAAAAAGAGCTTAGTGAAAGGGCAAGCCATCCATGTGGCAAGGATGACCTCTGTACGAGATGACCTTGAGACAGAATTGAATGAGTTAAAGGCCATACTTCTGGATAGAGAGTATCCAGAGTGAATGATCGAAAATATTCTTAAAGAGGTGAAAGAAGGATGGGGAAGTAAATACCTACCATTTCTAGGAAGGGAGTTGGAAAGAGTGAAAGTGAATGATGCAAATGGGCGTTATGAAAAAGCCCTAGTTTTAGAACAGTTATTCGAAAGATATTAAGAAAATGGTGGTTAAGAACTGGAGCATCTTTAGGGTGAACAAAGAGATTAATTAACTAGTGGGGAATGAGCCCATCTTTGTGTACAAGACGGGGAGAAATTATAAGCAATTATTGGAAAATGGGTTGGAGCAAGATAATTTTAGTAAAAAGGGAACAACACCATGTGGAAGTTGTACTCAGTGTAGTTACATTAACAAAGAAAAAATCTTGGTGTTGAATAATGTCCTGCAGAGTAGGGTGACATTTCTACCTAGCTAAGTATGAAAGCTGTGCAGGATTTTATATTGGTAAAACAGAGAGAGAAAAAAGATACAAATGCACTATACAGACATTCCCTGGTGTGCCCCAATTTTAAAATGTTCACCTTTGGGATCTTTGAAAAAATTAAGATTAATCCAAGGGGTGGTGACTGGCAAAGAATGCTTTTAAAAAGAGAGTTAGTCTGGCAATTAAAATTAAATGCCACATTTCCACTTGGACTAAATGACCAAGTTTCTATAGGACTGATTTTAAAAGAAAAGGCTGATGTTTTAGCATGAACTGCATGTGATGCACTGTAGCTTTAAAGTTGAATGGTATGTAATTAAGTCAATGGAACTATGTAATTGAGTACACTTTGAATTGGTATTTAATTGGGCTGGAAATTGTTTGATTTTATCTGATGAAGTCTCCCTGAAAGATGAAAGCGCTTATGGAATTATTTTGGTGTTATTTTAGTCTTGTATATTAAATTCATTAATTTCCTACAGTCCGAGTCTATTCATTATTATTTTTTCTTTAGGTATTGGTGGACACTACTTATGCCTCCTTAATAGTCTAGATTTTCAGAACCCATGGAGCCATTATTTAACTATAGTCTTAAAACAGGCTTTGTGACACGTGAATGGAAGACTGTGACGGTCATCCTCCTTCATAATGTAGGTCTTTCAACAAATTCTGAAAGACCGAGACCCATTAGTCTGACTAGTCTTATTTGCAATGCCATGGAAAGAATTATCGTGAAAATTATCAACAAGGACAAAGTAGACCTCCAGACAATGGATCCATCCTAGTTTGGCTTTGTTAAAGAAAGGTCATGCTTACTGAATCTGGTGGACTTCTTGAAAAGGTCACTAAGGCAATTGATGAGGGGAATACTGTGCATACTGCTTACCTAAATCTGGCTAAAACATTTGATACAGTGTTCCACTTGGCCATTGTCAATAAATTTATGAAACTAGGTATAAACCCCTGCATAACATGCTGAATAGCGATCTGGTGCACTGTTAGTACCCAGGAGGTTAGAATCACTGAGGCCACCTCCACAAAGTGGCTAGTCACTGGTGGAGTTTCCCAGGGCTCTCTGCTGGGCCTACCCCTCTTTTACATTTACTTCTCAGATGTCAAAGCCAGTGTCAAAGGCCTTTGGCTAACCAAGTTTACAGGTGATTGCAAACTAGGAGCAGTCAGTGAATCCCCACCCAAGCTGAGAACACCCTTCAGGAAGGTCTAATACAGACAAATGCTTGGTGCAAAAGCCATGGCTTGAAACTCATTACTACGAAATGCATTATAATACCTTTTGGGAAGTCAGTCACCCTGGGTAACTATGTCATCAATAAAATACCCTTAACAGTTGATTCAAGAGTCAGGGATCTTGGGAACTCATGTAGATAGTAACCTACCCTTCAACCAACACGTCCAAGGTAGTAAAAAAAAAATCCTTCTGTGTTGCACAACTTATAAGCAATGGCATGGCATCTAGATCCAGAGAGCTTATCCTACCACTGTACCTGGTCCTCATCAAACCCGCCATAGGGTATAATGCCCCACTTTGGTATGTACCTGGCCAGACACATGGAGCAACTGGAATGTTCACAAAGCTTCTTTACAAAAAGAATACAAATAGTAAACACAGTGCTTACACTGATTGCCTCAAAGCCGTGTCTGTTTACATTATATCATATAGACTTCTGAGAGGTGATGTTGCCTGGCATAAAAGGCATCCCTTGGTCTGTTTTGATGAACATTTTGCACATCCACAAAACAAACGGCATCAAAACTACTAGATTAAAAAAAACTAAATTTTGCTTGTGGCAGAAATAGGGCATCTTAAAGAGGCAGATATGTTTCTCAGAAAATTCCCATTCTCTGGAACTATAACAACAGAGTATAAATATGTAAAAATCTATAAAATGCAGTGTAAAAAATGTATTTATCAAATAATCAGCTTTTAAAATATATTTTATAAATATATAACTACATTTAATGACCTTATAATTAATCTGTCTAATGCTTTAAGCTTTAAAAGAGAGCTGACTGAGATGTTCTCATTTAATCCTGGCCAGTTACCTGCATCAAAGTGTAACTGCCAGTAAAGCTCTGTTCTTTTCTAAAAGTATGGACCAGGTTCCACCTCTGATGTCTGTTCTTATATTGTCTGTTACAAAAAAAATTAACATATGTTCTTCATTGTCCAAAATGTGTTTGCTCAAAGCATTAGTTAACTTTTTTGTTTTGATCTCATATAGGTGCTCATAAATACGTTTTTTCATTTCCTGTCAGTTTTACCAATATAAAAACAGCAACATTGGATATAAACAGCACAATAAATCACTCTTTTGGAGTTACAGTTACTTCTCTGATGAATTTTAAAATTAATGTTAGCGGTCATCTTCTTTATATGTGGATTTAATAAAGCTGTGTTTTACACTTGGACTCCTACTGGATAATTTATTTTGGCTTGAATAAGCATTCTACAACATCAGTGGGGATTTTAGCTGCCCTGCTTGTCTTTTTGTCTTCTAAATCAATCAATAAAATAGCAACAAGATAGCACATTGCACATCATTTCTGATAAAATATGCTGATTAATCACTAACTCTCCAAAACATGAGCATCACTGCGTCACACTCTCCAAAACAAAATGACTACTAGGAGAAACAACCAAGACACCTTATTTCCATTTGCTGTGAAACATATCACAAAATCTCCAGCTACCAACCTCAGAAATCAGGTTAGACCTGGCCGAAGACTCAAAACCCCCATCTGTTAAGCTGCACAGTTGATATCATAGCTTCTGTGTACTCTCTTTCAAATTGTTGGCAGTCTCTCTCTCTCACAGGATCTCACTGAGATTATAAGCTACACTAAATTCAGGCCTCAATTTAAACACTATATTGAAAAAACATCACAAATGTAGATTCTGCAATGCAGAAACTATCACATAATTTAATAAGCTCCCTCTCAATAATATTCCTGTCATCTTATGTCATTGTAAAGCATGACTTTGTCCTTTAATTTATTAATTAATTTATTTTTATTTCAGGGTAGATGGACTGGTACAAGACCAGTGCCAGCCACTTCCCAGGCTTTGAGGCAAAGACATTACAAGCAACTGAAAACTGTATAAATTACATACAAAAGAAATGCAGTCAACACTTTCTAGCCTCTTCCCTGGCTACAGTCCAAAAACTGTGTAGGAAACAGAAATATTTAAATTACATAAAAAAGTGATATGAATAATAGAAAATAATTTAATTAGTTTTAAATATGTGCATAGTTTCATCATCTGCATGCATATTATTTCGCTGTCTTGTTTACCTCTGTGTGAAATCTCATTGTAATAATCGTGTTACTTTTTGAAATTGTTACAGTATTACAGCTAACTGCAGTTGTTCCTGTAGTTAGTCATACTGTGTTAGTGCTCTACCCTGGTAAAAAAAAAATATAAATAAAATTAAAATATTTGATATGGTGTACAGAGCTTTTCTTAAGTGATGTGAAAATTATTTCCTCTGTGTACTGATAATGGACTCCTTTTCTTTCTGCTCTTTTTTTTCTTGCAGAATTTCAGGAAGTATTCTCGGCACCTGGCCCCTTTCATCAACAAATTTGTCCAGTTTATTCACAAGTACATCACTTGTGACCCTACCTCAGCAATTACATTCTTACAAAAACACTCCGATGTCCTTCAGTAAGCTCTTAAAATATATATATTTATAATTATTTACGGCATGTAAGAAGCATGCAATTTGAATGTTGCTACTTATGTTTTTTTTCTGCTGCTGTGAAGCATTTGTTGTAAGGAATCTGAGTGCAGTTTCACCAAGACTTTTAAAAATGAATATGCTTTCACTTGTTTGTGAAATGTGGTCATTTTTATGTTGTAAAACAATGCATTGTAAAAATAATTGGGGAGATAATCCCATTTTCTCAGATATTTTATGTATAGATTTTGCTTGGTTATCATTATGTGCTAAAACGTTTTGATTAACATGGTAAATCAGAACTTTTTATCACTATATTGTTATAATTGATGTTTTTATACTAAGTTATAGGATACGGTATAAAGCTTCAATTTAATATTGCTTATTTTCTACTTGCTTGCCTTAATTTCCTATAAATCCCCTTGGGAAGTGGGCACAAGAACAGCACTAAGCCTATCTAATTGTTCATACACCACGGCCTACAGGATGAGTATAGATAAGCATCACTTCTGGAGGAAATAGAAGTTTGGGCTGTTAGTCGTCAAGCAGCTGTCAGTATACTAGTCTTATCTCTTTAGTCATGACCCCCCCTCCCCCAGCATAGGGCAGTACTGTCTTGGGCAGTGGTTTAAAAGACACCTGGCTATAATACCAGCTGTGTGGCATAGAGGTATGGAGCCCAGAGATCCACATTCAATTAGCAACACTGGCTTATAAGGAGTTGGCTTGGAGGAGAAAGAAGTGTGTTATTTTGCTGGCTTATCTTTCCTGCGGGGGGGGGGGGTGTTCTTTCATTACTGGTGCAGCTCTCAATCATAAAGCCAGGAAGGCAGTACATTACTTACCGTATTAACAGTGTCAGACACACCATCAGACATACATGTTTGTGTAGAAGAGCATATACAAAAAATTTCCTACATTGGCAACATTGAGATGTTCCACTAGAAGCCCTTAATTTTCTGCCTTCCCTTGAATATATCATATTAGGTCCAGGTGGTTAGATGAGATTTTGGGGAATCCAAGACTAAGTAGGGAACAGTTCATGGTCATTAGTTTGAAGGCAGAGCCGCAGATATGTTAAAAAAATGGCTAGGAAAGTGTACCTCATGCAGTAACTAATTTATGTTTTTCTTGTAGATGTACGTTTTTTGAGAGATATGTACTTCTCTGGTTTTCTTTACTACAGATGCTCTTATGGGCATCAGATTCCATCTAAGAATTTCTAGTTCAAACTTTTTTTCTTTATGGAAATAACATATTTCTAGCAGTTATGAACATTACTGTTGAAGTTAATGGGGGAAAATACAGGTAGGTTTACAGTACAAAGAGAATTAGAGGGGTTGGTTTCTGTAAGTTTTTACAAAAGGCAGCTTTGAAAAAGAAAGGAAAAAAACATATTGAGAAAGGTAAATCAATGAAGTTTACAATTGGTCAATAATGCTAGTCATTAGACATGCATACTTGCTATTGTTCAAACAAATTTCCATGTTGATGCAAAACCTGATTTCTTAACTTTTAGTGAAGTAGAGTAATAATTACAAATTGCCTCTGCCTTCTTAAATTACACCCATTCAGTAATGTCAGTCATTAGAGCCTTGTACTTCTTGTTCAGAAATATCAGTATTGATGCAAAACCTGTTGTTTTCTTAAGTTTTAAAGTAAAGTAGCAAAATATTTAAATATGGCCCCTGTCCCCTAACTGAGGATTACAATCAGTCATTGATGTTAGTCATTAGAGCTCCTTACTTCCTGTTGTTCAAATGAAATATCTATGTTGATGCAAAACCTGTTGTTTTCTTAACTTTTAAAGTGAAGTTGAGTAATGTTTAAAATTTGCCGTTGCCCCTGCCCCTCCCTCCATTATTTTTGGATTTATACAAAATTCTTAAGCAAAGAAGTTAAGGGGTATGACTTGCCTACATATAAGGGGGGGGGGGTACTGCAATTGATTTGTTTAGCACCCAGTCATGAATTTAGAAAACAACAGCAGAAGCAGCAGAGTGAATCCCATCTTTAGCTTAACATTAGGATGCAAATGCAGATCTCCTTTCTCCAGCACAGCCGCAAAACATTTAGGCCAACATGAGTCAGAAATCAGCCAAACATTGCAGCAAGTTCCTGGCTCACAGACATCCATCACAGGTCATTTTAGCCCTGCAGGTTTACATATCCTCTTCTGTGTTTATTTTACATTTTCTGTTTTCCATGTCTGCACTGGAAGCCACTTTGTCAGCCATTGTTATTGGTCTATTGACCACTCATGCTCCAGGAACTCACTCACTCACTGGCTTGTAAACTGAATCATTGAAACAGTGAAACGTGCAACGGTTCCAGATCAAATCAGAACAGCAAAGTCAAAACACTTAATGCCACAATCAGAAAGTACTGTCAGATGCGAAGCATTTGAGAGAAATGAGTAGCAGTAACTTTTTAAAAATATAGAAAATAATATTTTCAAATCAATAGCCTGGCTAGTAGAAAGCCAGGAATACCCCTGTAGCTTTGGGCCTTGGGAGGTGTTTGGATTATCTGCTGCTGCTGCAGCAAGGTGTTTACAAAGTGTCCAGCTCAGGTGATAGCCCATTGTAAGTTACGAGGCATTCACATTTTTCCTTATTTAAAAAAAAATTACTTATCTTTGCAGATTTTTTTTTCAAAATGTCAGGAGTCTCTTACTTGGGTAAGAAACCCCACTTATACTTTGTTTCCAGGATAAAGTTTAGAAATCTTCCTTCACTCTTTCCCGCAACGTATTGTTCCTGAGGTGTCTTTTGGATCTATCCATTCAAGGAACTTTTCTCCTACAGGAAATTAGATCCATATTTAAATCTCTTCCTGAGTTTTTCCAATCAACTGATGATTTCAGCCAGGGAATTTCTCTTCCTCTTGCCGGACTCCACATGAGAAAAATTCACTGGTCCCTGAAATCTGTATGGTCTCAACATCAGCACTCCTTGACATTTCAGATTCCTGTTTGGGTTAGTAAAAAGTGAGTTGCTATAGCTGAGAAGCCAGATATCTCTGAATCCTGGTCTCACCTTCTTCCTTCCAGTCACGTCATAGTCTGTAATACCAGATGCATCATATTTTGCTTAGGGAGTTGTGTCTGTGGGTATATAAATGCAGGGTCTTTGGAACAAATAAGATGGACCAAAACGCATGGCAAAGAGATGTTGGGAGTGGTAAGAGCTCTCAACTTTCTGAATCATCTGTGGTCCCCAAATCATCTTTAAGTTATTACAGTTAACACCGCAGTCAAGTAGTACATAAACAAATGCAGGGGGGGAGGGTACCAGATTTTACCCTCTGTGCTGATACCATGGTAGCCTGGGATGTAACAGTTCAACACATTCTAACCCTACAGGCCTTGTATGTTCCATCTGAGCAAAACTTTGTGGCAGACAAGCTCAGTAGGACCAGGACAGATCCCCACATATGGAAATTAAACCCAGAGGTCATCCAGGATTTGATACAATTGTGCAGAGCACCTCAACTAGATCTGTTTGCCTCTATTTACAGTACATAACTAAGGAAGTTCCGCTGCAAGATTCCTTGCAGTCAGAAGAAGAAAACAGATGCCTTTTCATTCCCTTGAACTGGATGTTCCTGTGTACCTTTCCACTATTTCCACTGATATCAGGGGTCATTCTGAAGATTCAGGACTCTGCAAAGATCATTATGGTGTCTCCCTTCTGACCCAAGCAACAGTGTTTTTCCCTTCTTTTGGAAATGACCAAGGGCAGTTACCACAAGCTTCCACACAGACTGGACCTATTCACATAAGGCAGGGATTGTTTCATATATCCCAGCTTGAAACAGCTGCAACTGTTTGACTGGATGATAGAATTTTAATACCTTTTTATGCACCTGTTTTCTTATGATGTGCAGCAGGTATTAATGGAGGCAAGGAAACCTTCTACTCGAAAGTTATATATTGGTAAATGGAAAATATTTTTCTAGCTGTCAGAATAAGATCCAAGATCCTTTTAAGGCCAGGTTGCATCTGATTCTAGATTTTGTGAGTTATCTTTTAACCCTTTTTCCTCCGCTGCCAAGGTTCATCTCTAGGTTATTTCAACATGTTTACCCATGAGCCCACCCACACATACACGCACACACACACACTTCGATGCAGTTTCAAGAATTTCTTGAAAGGGGTTCTGCATATCCATCCACCTAGAAAACAGATGGCTCCTCCTTTGGATTTTAATTTTGTTTTGGAAAAATTAGCATTTTCTCCATTTGAACCATCTTATCAGGCTAATCTGAGGTTCTTAACTTGGAAAACAGCATTATTTATTTCTCTAACCTTTGCAGTAAGAGTTTCTGCAGTGCAAGCTCTCAGAAAGTTTTAATTATTTTATCTTATTTTCAACAAAATTAAGGTCCCCTTGAGACCAAATCCTTCATTTACACCTAAAGTGGTATGCAAGTTCTTTTTGAGTGAAACTATCCATCTCTGTTGTGTTCTTTTCAGAACCTAAAAATGAGGGAGAAATGACTCTGCATACTCTGGATGTCCACAGACAATACAGATGTTATCTTGACAGAACTAAAACCTTAAAAATTCAGACCTGTTTTTCATTTCATATGAAAAAAAGAAAAAAGGACAACCAGTGGCAAAGCAGACATTTTCCAAATGTGGTATTGTGCTATTTCTTTTTCTTGTTCCCATCTTAACAAGTCTGCTCTAGGCATGGTCAAGGCCCAGTCTACCAGAGCCTTGTCTTCTTCAGTGGCTTTTTTAGAAAGAAGTGGTCTCCAGACGTATTGTACAGATAACAACCCAGTCTTCTGTTCATGCTTTCAGAAAGCACTACAACTAAATTCCTTTTCCAGGTCTAGAGTAGGCTTTGTTAGGGCCATTCTTCCAGGGGCTCCTGCACCCTCATTCTTCCTCCTCCTCCTCCCAGTCAGTTTAAGCTGTGATATTCATCCCATATAGCTTTACGCTACTGCAGCAGTTATCTAATGGTGAACTTAGTACAGCTGTGCAAGTTAATGTACCATAACAGTAAATGTTCGAATAGATCACTGCTGCAGTAGCTGCTCCCTCCATCCTCTTGTACTGTTATATTTTTGGCTGCCAGAATGAGGACATTTTTTATAACTAGCATTTACCCTTTTTCAGGGCCTTAGCCCCCTTTCTTCAGTTGCCAAGAAAACTGTGACGTGTTTGGCACCCAGACTGCTGATTTTCCTCAGCAGAGTTCAAGCCATCAACTGTCTTGTGCATGTGGAAGTGCCCTAAAGCTTTGAAATCTGGCCGGCTGCTATATCCTTAACAGGATTTAACCCCACAACCTAGGCTACTGCAGTAGTTGTCTGTTCGAACATGTACTGTTGTTGTGAGTTTACTTACATAACTGTACCACGTCCTTCCATATCACTGTTACAGTATTCATAATTGAAGGAATCTCCTGCCAAGGACAGGCCATTGTCTGGCTAGTATACGAAAGCCTTTAGTACTGATAGGTGCTAGTCGTCACATGTATGTTCCCCATGCAAGGCATAGGGCATAAAGTTAACGTATGGACATACACTTAGAACTTGTTTGCCAGTAGTCCAAATGCTGTCATTGAAGTCGGTCTGAACACCTTTCTTCTGTGTTGTTTACCAGACCATTTCTTCAGGTAAGTGCCCCATTGTGGTTTCTCCTTATCTTCTTTCAATTTAGTATTGATTGATTTCATACATACATACATACACACACACACACATATATATATATATATATATATATATATATATATATATATATATATATATATATATATATATATATATATATATATTTTATATAAATATATATACACACACACACACACACACACACACACACACACAAATATTTCAAGCATGAGCATTAATGCCCTTCTACCCTGCCAATATACAAAAACGCTTGTTCCCATAGTAAGTGTCCAGGCTGTTCTTAAATATATCTAAACTATTACTTGGGTTAATGTAATTTCATAGTCTGTTCCAATTAGTACACTTCTCATTCCTATAGAATCATCTACATAGGTTGTCTGATGATTCTGTACTACATTTTGATGACCCCAAACATTCCCACAGGTAGTTGTCTCTAAGTGCCCTACATACCTGAAGATATGTATAAAAGACACTGTACAAGTTCAGATATTTCAGTCTTTCATAATAATTTAAATTTTCACATCCATGGATGCCCTTGGTATATTTCCGCTGTGCTCTTTCCAGTTAACTGATGCTTGTTTTCTTATGAGGTTTCCATATTGTTATTCCATACTCAAGTTTGTGTCTAATGTAACTAACAAACAATGACTTCACCATTTCTGATTTCCTAGTCTTTATAAACCTTTTTATACAACCTATAGTTCTATAATTATCACTAACCAATTTATTGATAGATTAGAAAAAAATCAGAGCTGGGTCTGTCCATATACCCAAGTCCATTAAATAAATCTACAGTTTCAATCACTGTGTGCTATATTAAATATTCTCCTTTCAATTTATGTCTCCCAAATCTCATATGCTTAGTTTTTGATATATTTATCAGCATATTCTTCTCATGTACTGAAGTGGTCAGTTTAGTCTAAGTTCTTTTGCTGACATGCCTTATCTCTGACATATATAATTAGTTTACCCCATTTCATGTCATGTACATATAGACAGTAGAACATAGCAGATGAAAAATTTAGGTCTGAAAGATGCAGTCTAAACAAGTAAGGGCCTAGGGCAGAGCTCTGTAGGGCACCCTGACTGTAACCAAGAATTTCATCTGTTCAGTTACTGTATTATACTTGCCATGTCCTGTATGTAAGCCATGCAGCTATCCATTTTATCAAGAGTACATCAATTCCTAGTTGTTCTAACTTATTGATTAGTGTTTTATGTATGACCCTGTCAAATCCTGAAGTTATATTTATATAAATTACATCACAGCACAATTGTTCATTCATAGCTGTTATTATTTTGTTATAAAACATCATGTTACAGGTGATAATAGAGCTATTTTCAACATATGCATGCTAATATATGGTTTCAAGACCCAGCCTATCCAATTCTGGCAATAACTTATCCAATATTATCATCTCAGTTATTTTTCAACAGCATGAGAGTAGACTTAAGGATCTATATATAACTCTGGTTTTATCATACATCACTTTTCCTTAAAGACAATTTAATACTCGCATGTCTCCAGTCTTGAGGAATCTCCCCATATTTATATCACCTAGTAAGTAATAGATATAATGGTACTGAAAGTTCTTGCTGAAGTGTTCTCAGGTCATTAGTATTAATTCCATCTCCTTCCTGTACTTTGGTTGGATCCAGTTTGCACAGTTCTTTTTCAATATAATCTAATTTGATTCCAGTATCTGAGGTTACCTGGGCGTTACTAGGACATATTATCACCCCCTTTGTGAAGCCAAGCTGTTCTGCATAAGATTTTGTATTTATATCTATAATCTGTTGTGTCTGAGAATAAATGTTAGAATCTAAACACAGATTTTCAATTTGTAAGTCTTTACTCCTACATCTTGTGTATCTATAAAAACATTTTCTATTGTGCTCAATATCTTTATATAAATTTTGTTCAAATTTTTCTTGGTCTTATCTCACAGTATGCTTAACTTGTATGCAGAGCATGTTTATTTCGGTTTTCAAAGTTGTATTTCGACCTCTCTTCCATTTCTTATATTTTTGTCTCTCACCTTAATCAGGTATCTTGTTTTTATGGAAATATTTCCCCCGACATTGTATGTGTAGATTTTGATGTTAAACCTTTTTTTTTTTTGCAGTCAATTTCTCTTTCAAAACTTTCCACATTCCATCTGCAATTTTTTTTACAGTAATGTTCTTCAGTCCTTCCACATTCAATTTAGATTTCTTCCTTTTTGCCTGCCCCTTGCCTCTTTTTTCTACCTTCTCTTTTGGAAAAGTTATGCCTTTTTCAGTAGACTGAAGGGTTTCTGTTAGAAAAATTTTATCATTCCATGTAATCTGTGTGTTATATAACAAAGCAGTGTCCTTTTAGTACTTATTCTCTTTTCTTTACAGATATTTATCAGTTTCTTTTTCTTCCTTGTCATTTGTTATGAACTTCTTCCTTTCTTTCTTTCTTTTTTTTTGTTTCTTTCTAAACACTCTGAATCCTCCGATTGCTGAATACTTGCACTCAGAATTCCAAAGTTGTCAGGAGTATTGTCTTGTTTCATAGGGGTTGAATAATCTTTACAGGCAATAAACACATCATTTCCTAAATGTGTTCTATTTCTTCTTTGCCTAACATTATTTATTTCACCAGTCCAGTCATTAATATATGTAACAACAGTTCTCCAAGCCGTGCCAGTTGCACAAGTGCAATCATCATCAGTAAGTCTAGATTTACTTCTAATAATGGTAAGCAAATCACCCAACTTTTGACATGAGGAACACAGATCACCAGTGTTATCAGGTGTTACCTTGAGATATGCATAGCATTTATTACACTATGCAAGACATTTCTGCTTTAGCAAATCATTAATGGCATACTCATTTAAGGAATCCATATTCAGTTTCAAACGAATAAAAATTATTAAAGAAAATAATCAAAATCACCACAGAATTCAAAGATAACTTAAATCAGCTTCTATGAGAAAAGTCACACAAGCAATATGTACAACTAAATACTAAAGTAAGTACAGTAAAGTTGTTGTTATGACCATACAAGTTCTGAAAGTCAGATAAAAGCTGTAATTCCTTTGCGTCATGTGTGAATGCGAGCAGTAGTTTTCTACTCACTATTGCTTGTAGTCATGCTTCTTAACAGTAAAGATCAATAAATCACAAACCAAGATAGAATTGCTTAGGTAAGCTCTCTGCGGTCTGTGTGAATTTATAGCTGACTAAGCCCCTTGGGATGGCTAGAGCTTACCTGTCTAAAACCTATCCATTTCTAGCAACCAAAAGTGAAAATTAAAGGTAAAACAACAAGATGTAAATCAAAGTAAATCTTCTTGTCTACAGGCCATCCCTTGCTCCCTACAAACAGTGAAAAACAGCAGTAGAAATAAAATATAAATTCAAATAAAACTTCATCTTACCAGTCAACTACACAGTAAATCACAGAGCAAGATAGGATTGTTTAGATAATCCTGAAAGGGAAAATGTCAGTGTGGGAGGCAGATTCTCCGTAAAGATCATGACCAGTGCCTCTTTTGTTTGGGTGCTTCCCACGACCATACCTTGTCTTCTGTCTGCCAAACTTTTGTTCCCAAGTCTCTACAGAGTCATCTGTCATCCTTATCTATTCACCTTGAAAACCAACATCTTAAGCTGTTGGCTCAAATGCTATTGCAGAGTCTTTCCATCCCAAGGGTCAGCTGTTTGCAAAGAAAAAGGCCAAAAGACTTCAGCCTGATATGGCTGTGGTCCAACTTCCTCCAGACACCTCTCTCGAGGTGAAAGCCCGGAGGATTGTCCAGTGGTTGCTTCAGATTCCTCTGCCATGAACTTGTCAGAGGCCAGCATGAATCCAGCTTCTCACGCATCCTTGGAGACTTTGCTAACATCTGCTCCAGATGTTGAGGGGGAACCTTGGCTGATTATTTCCAGGTGACCAAGGGGGAATCCACAGATTTTAGTGAAGGATGAGATTCCCTACTAACTTTTTTGAGTACCACCAAGGGTTTGATCCTCCTTGGGTGATGTCCGCCTATATCTCTGCTGCAGGAGTCTTCCCAGTAGGGATCTCCTGCCAAGGATAGCCCAACATCCGGCCAGTGTATCAAAGCCTTTATATCTTGTATTCTCCATACATCACATGTATACTCCCTTTATAGGACGTAGGGCATAAAGGTGATGTATGGACGCAGTTACCCAGAACTGCTTTAACGTCAGTCTGAATGCCATCATCAGTTGTCGGTCTGAATAACCTTTTGCTGCGCTGAATGACTGGCTTTCGGATAATTGCCCTGTTGGAGCCTTTTTTTTTTCCTTTGGTCTTGTTCTTTTTTGAGTAGTTAGTGTTCATGACATCCAAGAAGGGAAAATATCAGTGTGGGAGGCAGATTCCCTGTAAAGATAATCAAGAACAGTGTCTGTTTTTATCTAGGTGCTTCCCACGACCATATGTCCTGTAGCATTTTTTAAATATTTGTGCCTAAGACTCTTAGAAGTCAGTTGTCTTCCTTGGCCATCTACCTTGAGAACCAGAGGCTTAAACTGTTAGCCTAAGGTAGCATTTCAGAATCTTCTAACTCTGAGGTACCATTAGCTGCCCAGCCTCCACCAGACTTTTCTCTAGAAGCGTATGGTAGATGTTGTAAACCAACCGGTGTCAACTTCGGATTCCTCTGCCATGCCCTGTCAGAGGCCGGCATGGATCCTTCCTTTCACATGTCCTCAGACTTTGCAGGCATCTGCTCTGGACGTTGAGGGTGAACTGAGGATTATCGTAAAGAGCCCTAGAGGGATTCCACAGATCCTGGTCAGGGAAGAGTTTTTGGATACTCTTATTGAATCTTGTCAAAAGTCGCAACCTCTAGTTTTTATTTATTTTATTTTATTTCCGGCTAGTCTGGCTGGATACATGTCCATTTTCAGAAGGTTATGTCATTAGGACTGATGTCCCTACCAAGAAAAAGCAGAAGTCTAAGCATACTTCTGTACACCCTAAAGATCCTCAGAGGGGAATTACAGGAGTTTACTCATGGCCTTTTTAATGCATTAATGGCCCTGAAGTCTCCCATAGGGGTTTCTGTGCCTACTCTCCCTTGGTCTTCTCCTTCCAAATGGGCTAGGGAACCTGATTCCTCAGATGACGGAGAGTCTGATGATGAGTCCCTGTCTTACTCTTTCCAGATGCATTTGCCTTTGGCTTATGGTTCTGATGAAGAAGAGTCTGTGAGTTCTGAGTGTCCTTTTGAGAAATTATCTTTTGGAGACATTGTAGCTAGAATGGTGGAATACTTAGTCAGATTCTTCTCAAGTGTCTGATATCCAGAAAAGGTATTATAAGCTGCTTCAGGTGGACAACCTTGAACCTTCTGGAGTACCTCCTGTGTTGGCTGTTTTGATGGACAACTTTATAGCTGCTTCTAAGTCCTACTTCTGGCAGATTCTGTAATGTTTCTGAGGATTGTCAGTTCTTATTTAAGTGTCCTCCTGCTGACCCTGCTGTGGTGTCAGTCTCCTCTGACAAGCTTAGTAAACTTTTGCCCTCTTCCAAGCTTCTCACTTTAGATATGAATAGTAAGACAGTGAACAGGTTTGGTAAGAAGGTTTATACTGCTTCTACTTTGGCCTTTCAGGCCATGTCTATAATGGACAGAGGTAACCTGTAAATGGTTCATCTCTCAGGCCTATGCTTACACTTATCAAGAGATTTGGGATGCATGGCTAGGCTTAAAAAGGCCTTTGTGGTCATTAGCCTAGTAAACACGTATGAACCTATGAATCGATTACCAGTCCCACATGACTGAATATGCTATGGCCTTGATTGCCCAGGTTTGTCAATTTATTTCTTACCTCCCTGACTCTGAAGCAAAATCTTCTGCTCTTATATGTTTTGGGTTCTACCTCTCAGGTGGCTCGTCACACTATCAAGTGTGGCTATGATGCTGCTGATGCATCTTCCAGAGCTGCTGCCTTTGGTCTGTCATGAGGCATTATTCTTGGCTTTGTCTGCAGTCTTTACCTGAAGACATTAAGGCCAAGATGCTGGATACTCCTTTGGATAATAAAAATTTATTTGGGACTGCTGCCAGTGGTATGTTTTTCACTTCAGGAAAAAGGCAAAGATTTGCAGGATCTTAAACATATTTTTGTGTCCCCTAGCCCCAGATTCTAGAGGTACTGTCTTACTAGGTCTGCTTTTGTTATCAGGCTACCAAAGGCAGGAAGGATGATAGGCAAGCTCCCCCTCCTACGTTTTCTTAGGCTTCTGTTGCTCAGAAGCCTCCTTTGTCTGACAAGCCTGCTTGTCTTTGATATCTTGACCCCCCCCCCCCAACAAGGTTCCTTTGTCCCTTCGACTCTCCCTCTGTCTTCCAAACTGGCATATCATCAACCCAGATTCTTTGGTGCAGTCTGTCATCTGTCAGGATTACTTCATGGTGTGGAAGTCTCTCCCTGCTTTTTCAGGGATTCCTGAATGTCCTCTGGAACAACGTCTTCATTTCAGAGGTCTTTGGGTCCCCTGATGGACCAAAGAAATATCAAACCTGTCCTTTACAAGTAGGAAAAAGATTTTACTCCAGTATGTTACTGATCCCTGAAAGGAGGGCACTTGGAAACCTCTTCTAGATCCCTCCATGCTCAACACCTTTTCCAAGGTTCCTTCTTTTCAAGTGCTTATTCTTCAAACTCTCTTTCTTCTTGTACTACCCCAGGCTTTTCTGGTGTCCTTGGATTTGAAGGCTTCTTACCTTCATATTCCTATTCACCCTGTTTTCTGGAAGATTTTGCATTTCTATGTTTCTTTCTCTCGTTTTTCAGTTCTCTGGTTTACCTTTGGCCTCTCTGCTGCCCCAAGGGTATTCACAAAAATGCCTAGTTCCTGTGATTGCCTTTTGCAGGCTCCATGACATTCAGATTTTTCCTTATTTAGGTGACTTGTTACTTAAGGCACTTCTCCCAGTTGCCTGTTACAAAATCTGGATTTCACCATATCTCTCCTCCAAGGTCTATGGTTCACTATCAACTTTCAAAAGACTATCCTGACTCCCTCTCAGGATCATGTTTATCTGGGTTGCAGGATTCAGACAATGCCAATGTTGGCCTCTCTTCCACCCCAAACGTTTTGTCCTCGGCAGCTGTATGTCATTCTCTTCTTCCTCTGCCTACTATTCCAGCCAAAGATTTTCTTTGAGCCCTGGGATTCATGGCCTCTTCTGTTCCAGTGCTTCCTCTTGCCAGACTTCACATGCAGAATCTTCAGTGGTACCTCAGTCAGTTTGGCTTCAGCATTGCCACCGTGTGGATTTCAGTGTGCCCCTTCTTTCTTGTCTAAAGTAGGAATTTAAGTGGTGAATTCAGCAACTTTCTCTCAACCCAACCCTTTCAGCCTTCAGTTCCTTCTCAAGAACTGTTCACTTATGTTTCAGACATGGAGTTGGGGGCTTCCTGTGGTCATCTGAAAGTTAAAGGTTTTTGGCCCCCCCATCAGAAGGCAGACCGTATCAACATCAAAGAGATGAGAGCTCTGATTCTGGCGTTTCAGACTTTTCACACTATGTTCTGTCCAGGTCCTCTGAAGGTTTACACAGACAACACCACAGTGATGTGGTATGTCAACAAGCTGGGGGAGCACAGAGTCTTACCTTTTCTGTAGGTTGGTTCTTCTAGCCTGGGATCTGGCTCTCAGTTATCAGTTAACTCTTCAGGCAGTGTATATTCCTTCAGAGCACAATCTAGTGGCAGATGCCTGAGAAAGTCCAAAATACAGGCTTACGAACAGATGCTTCACAGAGACTTGTTTCTGGATGTAGTCTATCGGTGAGGTATTCCTCAGGTAGGATTTTTTGACTACCCTCTGAATAGGCATCTCCCTCTTTTTTGCTCCAGAGTGCTGTGCCATCTGGTGTGAGAGACAGACATCTTTTCTTTTCCTTGGAAGAGATGTTTCTCTATATCTTATTTCCCCTTCCCCTACTTCTAAGAGTCCTGCACCAGATACAGCTGGACCCACCTCAAAAATATTTTTAATGACTTTCTTTTGGCCAAGACAGCACTGGTTCCCCTTCTTAATGCATCTGGCCAGAGGTAATCATTACAAGTTACCTCACCAGTCGGACCTCCTGACACAGGACAATGGGTAGCTCATCTGTCCTCACTTCTTCACTATTTAACTGACATTGTGGGTGATAGGGTTTTGAACCCTTTTAGAAAACCCTTTTCTGAGGACATTCTCAGGGTTTTACAGGAGGGAAGAAAACCTGCAACCATAAAGTCTTATATGTCCAAATGGAAGAGATTTTCTTTTAACTAGGATCTTTTTTTTCAATGGGGATACCTCTATTTCTCTCTTCTCAGAGTTGCTCCAGTCTGGCTTGGCCTATTCTTCGTAAAAGCCCATTTGTCAACTGTTTCTGCCTGTCTACCCTTGAATCCTTCATTGATTTCTTGCTTTGAGGTCAAGCAGTTTCTTAAAGGAATCCTGCATCTTAAGCCCCCAAGGAAACCTATTCTTCCTCTTCCTTGGGACCTTAATTTTGTTTTAGAAAAATTGAACCAGGCTCCTTTTCAACATGCAGGTTCAGCTTTTCTACAATATTTTACTCGGAACACTGTTTTATTGCTTGCACTTACTTCCGCTCTGAGGGTTTCTGAGCTTCAGGCCCTTATGGTCATCCCTCCTTTTTTGTTTTTTTTTTTTCTTTTTCACATGGACAATGTGTCTTTTGGTACTAGTCCTTTTTATATGCCCAAGGTGGTCAATGAGTTGTCTTTGAATCAGGCAGTTCAACCCCCTTCCCTTCCTTTTTTCCTTCTTCTCAGTCTGCTAGTGAGGGGGTCCTACATACCTTGGATTTGCACAGACATCTTGGGTATTCTTTTATAAAACTAAGACCATTCATAAGTCTGACCTGCTTTTTGTTTCTTTTCATCACATGACATTGGATTTGCTGGTTTCTAATCAAACCGTTTCCTCCTGAATATCTAAGGCAATGTCTGTGTGTTATTCTTTTCATGGCATATGTCTGCCTACTTTAAGGCTGCTGCCTCTTCTGGTGCTTTTTTCAAGGAATTGGACACTGATTCCATCCTTGAAGCTGCTACTTGGTCTTCAGTACATACCTTTACCAATCATTATAAATTGGATATGGTTTCTAGGGCCAGAGCCGGTTTTGCTCGAGACATTCTGCATGGGTTTGTTCTTCCCAACCTTCCACCTCCCAGTCCTTGTTTTGAGCTTTTATACTCTCCCTACTGTGAAGAATACTGCAACAGTGATCTAGAAGGACATAGTACAATTGTGTAAAATCTGACCATAACAGTAGAAGTCCTTCTCTTCACTGTTGCACTATTCACTCCCTCCCTCCAATCCCCTTTTTTCTTTTGGATTTTGTTTTGGTTCCCCTCATGTCCAAGGGTCTTCCCTTTTCCATCTGTATTTTCTCCTTCTGGATGTGCATAGCCTTTTTTGTCCTGTGGAGGCTGTTCTCTTTTGGAGCAGTTCAATTCTGGATAACTGCATCCATGCGTCACCTTTATGCCCTATGTCCTGTATAGGAAGTATACATATTTCATCCAGAAAAAAGGAGGTCATTGTCCCATTGTGCTCATCCCTCATTAGATCCATTATAGAGTACAACACCCTATTTGGTATGTACCTCACAAGACATTTGCAACAGCTGGAAAGGCCGCAGAAATTCCTCACTAAAAGAATCACCAGCCTAAAGCAGATGCCCTATGCTGACCATCTAAAAAAACTCCAGCTATACTCTGTAGCATATCGTCTACTCAGAGGCGATCTCTGCTTAACATACAAGGCCATGTCAAACCCTGGGCTGATGGACATGATCCACTTAAAGAAATCCCAATCCCTCAGAGCCACATGCTCCAGGAATCTAAACCTTGTCATCACAATGAACAAAACATGCTGGAGGGATAGGTTCCTGACCCAGAGACTCCCCATACTCTGGAATAGACTGCCCATACATGTCAAGCAGAGTGTCTCCTTGGCCCTCTTCAAAAGGAACCTTGACGATTGGATGGGAGATAGGAAATTCACCCCAGGGATCACGTCATTCGCCCTGCTAGACAGGGGTCCAGGGAAGTAAATATTGTGGGAAGAAATATGGCTAGGCTTGTATAGGCCCTAGGGCCGATAACCTAGTACCAACCTATGAACCTGTGATGTACAGTGCATATGAGATTTAACATTGGGCTATCTCTGGTAGGATATCCCTAATGTAAAAGTTACTGAGAAGAATGCAGCAACAGTGAAGGAAGGACATCTGCTGTTAATGTAAGATTTTACACAACTGTACTTTTCGTGTGGACATCCCGCAGAAAAGGAAATAGAAAACTGAGTATATTTCCCCTGCAGCTAAAGATACTCAACGTGAATGCCAGGAGTTTACTGCATAGTTGTTGAATGCTTTTATGGCGTTAAAGCCTCCTTGCTGGTCTTCCACTCCTCTTAAAAGACCTAAGGATCTGGATTCTGCTGTTGAAGATCAGGACTCTGGGGAAGAGTCCTTAGCCTACTGTTCCCAAATCTCTTCCCACTTGGATTATGGTTCAGTGGAGGAAGATTCTCTTAGTCCAAATTCTCCTTTAGATGAACTCTTTCTTTTGGGGACATTGTTACCTGTATGATGGAATTCTTTAAGTAGATTGCCCTCAGGTTTCTGATATACAGAAAAGGTATTATGAGGTCCTTCAGGTGGAGTCTCCCAAACCTTTTGCTGTTCCCCCTGTTTTGGGTGCCCTCCTGGATACATTTTTCAGTAGCTTCTATGGCCCGTGATTCTCAGCCCCAGATGCCTGATGAATGTAAATTTTTGTATAAATGCTCTTCTGCTGATCCTTCTATAGTATGTTACTTTGGACAAGCCCGCCTAGCTGATACCCTCTACCAAATTACTTCCTTTTGATAAGGATAGTAGGGTCATGGAGAGGCTGGGCAAGAAGGTTTATACTGCTGCCACCTTATCCTTTAGGGCCATTAACTACCACATTTTTGTGTCTAAGTATGTTTTGGCCCCCTTTCTCAGGTTTCTTAGGGTATTTTTAATCTTTTTGACTCTTGAGTGGGAGGGGATTTCCCCTTTCCCTGTTTGGTTCCACCTATCAACTCCTTTGCCCCTCTAAAAACAAAACTTATAAAAAGTAACCCTGTACCCTGGTTAACCAAAAACACGTTAGCTACTATGCAACTCTGTGACAAAGCCTGGAAACATTACCATAAAAATAAAACCATTATCGCCCTAAACGGATATAAAACACTATGAAATAAAGTAAAAAAAGTATTACCTTAGACCGCAAAGCCTATTTCTTCACTCTGCAAACCAACCATACCACCAGTCCCAAACTGTTTTGGAAAGGAATCTCATCTCTCCTCAACCTGGGAAAAAAAGAAAACCCTTGCCCCAACCCAGATGCCTCTGACATGGACTTTGGCCATGCAATTTAACTCTTTCTTCATAGAGTCCATAAGCAAGCTAACATCATCCTTCATCAGCACCTCTACAACCCCTCCTCACCATGCTCCCATCCCTTCCTCCCTTAGCATCCCTTGCCCCCAACCTCCACTTCTCTCCATCAATCCCATCTCTATATCCACCATAAAAAAACTTCTCCTAAAGTTAAAACCTGGTTCCAGTGCCCTTGATGAAATTCCCTCCTACTTTCTAAATGTAGCTGCAGAAGCCATTTCTCTCCCTATCAACATACTAATTAATTGGTCTGTCTCAGAAAAGCCAGGTCCCCCAGCTCTGGAAGAAGGCCTTTATTATTCCTCTCCATAAAGGTGGCAATAATAATGACATCCCATACTTTCGACCTATCGCCATCCTATCCCTTATTTCTAAGCTACTTGAAAAGTGTGTACACCAACAACTCTTACCCGACCTCATCAGTAATCAGCTTCTTACCCCCACACAACATTGCTTTAGACCAGGTCATAGTACCTCCACTGCCATCCCTCCCCTTCCTAGAAACAACAAAGCCCGCAACTCTTGCCACTTTGTATCCACTCTTCCTCAACCTCTCTAAGGCATTTGACACTATTTCCCACAACCTCCTTCTTGCCAAACTCTCTAAACTTAACCTATCCCCTTCCTCTACCCAGTGGTTCTCAAGCTGTCTCACAAACAGGCAACAAGCAGTTAAATGGAAAAAAGCTACCTCACCCTTCCTTAATACATCCACAGGCTCCCCCAAGGTTCCATTCTAGGCCCCTATTATTCAACATATTCATAATGATTTCTTCCAAGCCATTCCTAACTCCAGTCTCATCCAGTATGCCAATGATTCTACTGTAATCTGTTCCTCCCCTTCCATCACAACTCTTAACAGTCTAACACAAGCCGCCTTCTCTTCCACTGAACAGTGGATGCTCGACAACCATCTAGCCCTTAATGCAACCAAAACAAAACTTAATGTTATTCAATGCATCCAAAACCTCTTCCCTAGACAAACAATCCTTCATAATTACCAGCAGTAATAATACCCCCCTAGAACTAGTCTCTGACACAAAATTACTAGGAATTATCATTGACAAGCAACTAAAATTTGATAAGCATCTACAAGCAAATATAAACAAAAAACATGAAAAACATAAAAAATTAGGTTTGCTTTACCGCCACAGTCGCTTTATCTCTCCCACCACCAGGATTACATTAGCTAATACTTACCTCATCCCATCCTTTTTATATTGTGCATCTGTCCTAACCAGCTTACAATCTTCCCTCAAAACAAAACTATCATCTTGTTATAACAAAGTATCCAAATTTGCGGTAGGTCATAGAGCCTCTTCTCATCACTGTAACTCCCTTCACCAACTAAGTTGGCTAGAATTACCAAACTTCCTCACATATACTCAGCTCATCCAAGCACACAAACTCCTAAGATCCAATTCCCAAAACCTAATTAAGTTGCATAAACCAACACATCCTGTTGGGAATCAATTGATGTCCTTCTCTCTTGCATGCCTCTGGAACTCTCTCCCTTCTCCCATCTGCACCACCAGCAGTTTGTCCTTGTTTAAAACCACACTGCACTTGGACCTTACTTCACAATGGAAATGCTCTTGCTTTCATCCAACCTAATTCTACCACACTTTCTTCCTAACTTTCCAAACTTTGTTGCCTGTCACTACCTCCTAAAGTTTTACATCCCTTGGGACATATTCCATCAATGACTTAAAAATTACCTCATTGTAATTCCCTAACAAAAAAAAAAAAACAAAACCTACTACTCACTGAATTAACCTGATGTAATTTTCCTAATGAAAATAGTTTTTTACTTCTGTGTTATGTAACATGTATTTGAATTGTGCAATATGGGTTTGTACTATAGAAAATATGTATTTAACATTTAATTGAAATGTATATTATGGATTTGTGGTCTTTCTGCACTATGTATTTGTATTTCTCTGGAACTTTTTTTCCCCAGGACTCCATTGAAAATTGGGCTGCTTGTAGCCCAATGTACTATCCTGGAAAACAAACTGCAAATAAATAAAAGCTGATATCTCACTCAGAACTGTTGCATTTGGTTCTGTTATGAGATGCTACTGATGGCTTCCTCTTCTGTCTCTCTCTGTTGATATTAAGGCCAAATTGTTGGATGCTTTTGGACAGTAAAACTATCTTTGGTACTGCTGCTGCTGAACTTTTCAAGTCTCTTCAGGATAAGGGCAAGGCCTTACAGGAGTTGAAAAATATTGTTGTTGCTCCTATTCATAAGATTAAAAGGAATTACCCTTCCAAATCTGCTTTGTTCACAGGCAGTTTTACCCTCTGCCTAAAGATAAAACGGGTTCTAGACATGCACCTCCTGCTGAGCTCTGTTTGACAGTTTGCACCCCCTTTCCCTCAGCCATGTTGATTTGTCCCTTCCAAACTGATTGATAATCACAACAGACTCTTGATTTCTGTCTGTTATCCCCAGGGGTATTTCATGGTTTGAAATCCCTTCCTCCTTTTTGGGCATCCCTCAACCTCCTCTGGAGCAGCTTCCTTTCTTCCCCAGAGGTACTTTATTCTCTTCTGGCCCGGGGCACCATTCAAGCTGTATTCTGTCACAGTTAGGGAAGGGGTTTTATTCCAGAATGTTTCTGGTTCCCAGGAAGGAGGGCACATGGAGACCAATTCTGGATGTTTCCCAGCTCATCACTTTTTTCAAGATTCCTGTTTGTTTTTGGATGTTGTTTCTTCAAACCTTATTTCCTCTTCTTCTTCCTCCTCCCCATGCCTTTTTGGTCTCTTTGGATCTCAAGGATGCCTATATTCTTATCCCCATTCATCCCCTTTTTGGGAAATGTTTATGTTTCTTTGTTTCTCTCTTGCATTTTTAGTTCTCTGCTTTGCCCTTTACCCTCTCTACTGCCCTAGTGGTATTCACCAAATGCCTTGCTTCTGTCATTGCCTTTTGCAGGATGAGAGGAGTTCAAATCTTTCCTTACCTGGATGATTTGCTCATTCAAGCTTCCTACCCTGAGGCTGTGCTTCAGGATCTCCAGTTTAGTATTTCCCATTTCCCTGTTGAAAAGTCTGGGGTTCACCATTAACTTTCAGAAATCAACTCTTGTCTCCTTCTCAAGATCATGTTTTCCTTGGTTGCAGGATCCAGACCATTCCTATGTTGACACCTCTACCAGCCCCCGATGCCCTGTCTCTTATTGCCTTTTTCCATTCTCCTCTTCCTCTGCAGTCAGTCATAGCCAGGGACTTTCTCTGGGTCCTCAGGTTCTTGGCTTCTATCATTTCCATGCTTCTTCCTGCCAGTCTTCATAGGAGAAAGCTACAGTGGTACCTCAAGTCAGTGTAGCTTCAATATCGGCTCCCCCTGGACCTTCCAATCATCTTCTGTCTTTGTCTCAAGCTCGAGCTTCAGTGATGGATTCATCAACTCTCTCTCTCTCAATCCAAGGTTTCCTTTCCATGCCCCAGACCCCCTCAGGAGCTCTTTACACACACTTCAGACACAATATGGGGAGCCGCCTCCATCTGTCTCTTAAGGTTCAGGGTCTCTGGCCTACTCATTAGAGGACAGACCACATCAGTATAAAGGAGCTTAGGGCCCTGCTTCATGCTCGTTAGGATTTTCTTTCCTTTTTTCATCCCAGGGCCCATGCCCCTAAAATTTTCAAAGACAACACCACATTGATGTGGTATGTCAACAGGCAAAAGGATACAATGTCCTGTCTTCTTTGCAGACTAGCTCTTCAGGTCTGGGATCTAACTATCTAGTATGAAAAGACTTTTCAGGCAGTTTACATTTCTTGGACCACAGTCTAGTGGCAGACTCTTTAAGCAGGTCCAGCACAGAAGCTCACAAATGAATGCTTCACAGAGATGTGTTCCTGGACATTGTCCACCAGTGAGGTGTTTTTCAGGAAGATCTTGTTGCCTCCCCTCTGAGCAGACAACTTCCTCTATTCTTTTCCAGAGTCCTAAGTCCTCTGGCTTGGAAAGTGGATGCCCACTCTTTTTCTTGGAAAGGGATGTTTCTGTATGCCTTCCTTCACCTTCCTCTGCTTCCAAGAGCCTTGCACAAGATCAGACAAGACACTCCTAAAATCTTGCTAGTGACTTTTGGCCCAGACAGCACTGGTTCCCCTTCTTTCTCACATGGCAAGGGGCAATCACCAGAAGTTACCAGACCCGGTGGATCTTCTCACACAAGAAAAGGGGTCTCTTATCCATCCTCACTTATCCACTCTTCAACTGGCACTGTGGGTAATAGGGTTTTGTTGCCTTTTAGGCATCTGCTTTCTGAGGATGTGCTTTGGGTCCTGCAGGAGGCCAGAAAACCCACTACCAAAAAATTATATTTGCCCAAATGGAAAAGAATTTCCATGTGGTATATCTGTCAAAACCAGGATCCCTCATCTGTGCAGATACCTGTAGTTCAATTTTACTTGTGTGAGTTGCTCCATGCTGGGTTAGCATATTCCTCATTTAAAGCTCACCTGTCAGCAATTTCTGTTTGTCTGCCCTCGGCTCCTCTTCTAGCCTCTAGATTTGAGATTAAGCAATTTCTTAAAGCCATCCTTCATATCAGGCCTTTCAGGAAGTTAATTCCACCTTCTTGGGACCTCAATTTTGATCTTGAAAAAATTGAATTATGCTCCTTTTGAGCTTGCTGCTTCAGCTTTCTTACAAATTGTACTTGGAAGACTGTTCTTTTAACCCATATTTAAGCTAATAGAGAGTCTGAACTTTAGCCTGTCATGGCTGCTCCTCCCAACAGAGACAGGCTGTCTCTTCATACTAATTCTTCCTTTATGTCCAAGGTGGTCAATGAGTTGTCTTTTAATCAGTCTATTCATCTTCCTTCCTTTTTTGTGTTTCCACAGTCTGCCAGTGAAAAGGTTCTTCACACATTGGAATTGGATAGACAGCTCAAATATTGTTTGGATAAAACTAAGGATATTTGTAAATCTGAGCAGCTTTTTGTTTCCTTTCTTTCCAGTCCTTTGGGTTTTTCTTTATCTAAGCAAACCATCTCATCCTGGATTTCTAAGGTTATTTCATTGTAAATGTTTTAACTTATCTGTGAAGGCTCATTCTACCAGGACTGGTGTCTCCTCTGGTGCTTTTTTCAAGGGTCTGGATGTTAAGTCCATCCTTGAGGCTGCTGCTTGGTCTTCAGTTCATCCCTTCAATAAGCATTACATGTTGGATGTTATTTACAGGGCTAGAGCTGGCTTTGCCAGTGGTATCCTGCATGGGTTTCTGGAGGGCTGTTCAGTGCCATCCTCCTCCCATTTTCCTCTTGCACTTTTTCACTTTCCCTTCAGTTAGGAATACTGCAACAGTGTTATGAAGGATATAGTATGGTTGTGCAAGATCTTACCATAACAGTAAATGTACTTCTCTTAAATGTTGCATTTGCTCCTCCCCCTGCCCGTCTGCTTTTGCCTTTCTGGCCAAGGAATTATTCTCCCTTTTCTCCTTCTGGCTGTACATGTTCTTCATTATTCCCATGGATATTCTGTTCCTGCTGTTTTTTTTTCAGTTCTGCATGTTTACATCTGTACTTCACCTTTATGGTCCAAGCCTTTTGCAGGGAGTGTATGTGTGCTGCATGGCACCTGCCAGTACTAAAGGCTGTAGTATACTACTGGCCAGACGTTGGACTATCCTTGGCAGAAAATCCCTTTAGTTAGGAATACTGCAACAGTGAAGAGAAGGACATCTACTATTTTGGTAAGATCTTATTCAACTGTACGTTCTTGTTTACAAAAAAAGGTAAACATTGGAATGAGGCTAGATTTCACAAACAAATCATTTTCAGAGAAACAAAAGCTCGATACAGTGACTGAAAACTTTACTCACTTTACTGAAGAAAGATGCCTTCCAGGTCAGCAGTGCCATGCAGGATGTTTAACCTTCCCATTCTTATCCATAAAATATGTAGATAGTATCTGAGATTCTTTTGGGGGGGGGGGTGCAGCTCCAGTTCACTTTGGATTGCTCCTAAAACATTCACCCAATATGCTAGTCCTGTTTTTGTATCTGTAAAGCTTCTAGACTTTCACGTTTGTTTGTACCTGAACAGTTGTCTGATTAATGCAGCTTCTTCAGGGTCTGAACTTTTCTGTATAGCATGTGCTTCTGTGTTCTCAAAATTTGAGAATTACTCCTTGCTTGAAAAAAGATCATCACATTGGAGACAAAGCCAGAGAGGCAAGATTATGTTGGTTTGGACATGTGCTGAGGAGGGATGCTGAGTATATTGGGAAAAATATGCTAAGGATGAAGCTACCAAGGTAACAAGAAAAGAGGAAGGCTTAAGATAAGGTTTATGGATGTGGTGAGAGAGGACATGCAGGTGGTTGGTGTGACAGAGCAAGATGTAGAGAACAGGAAGAAATGGAAACAGATGATCCGCTGTGGCGACCCCTAACGGGAACAGCCGAAAGAAGATGATGACATTCTTTCCCAAGAAAAGGTATATACGTTTGTGTATATATGTATGTATGTATATGTATAAATATATATATATATATATATATATATATATATATATATATATATATATATATATATATATGGTACTTACGTAATATCGCAACCACATTTTCGCTGTTGCAAAAAGCATGTACCTGCACAGATAGGAGTGCAGGAAACACTTGAAATGGTTATTCTAAGCTGTTAATACTGGAAAAAAATGTACATTACTTTTTAGGAACAAGTAGAGTTTAAGAAATCCTCTTCCTGTTTTCCTGTTTTGCGTGCCTTACAGACTCCTCAAATCTTACATCATGCTTTCTGCTGATGTAAATGATTCGGACGTGTAGGTTAACATCAGTTTAACAGCAGGTAGCAATTGCTGTCATTTTTAGTGCACAAAGTATCGGACTCTCCTTTTTTTCTTTTGATAACAAAAAGCATTGCTGATAAGTGTAACGACTTTTACATATCCTTACATTCATAGCCATGGTAAAGTTGTAATTATCCGCATTTGTGACCATTTCTCCGGTTTCACTGCTGGTTGCAAACATATGTAAAAAATATGCAGAAAGCAATGCAAACCAGGCAAGTGTAAGTGTCATTACACGGTGGGATAAAGGTTAATGTCATATAACGTACCATGTGGAAAAAAAGCCAGATGATTTTATGGGAAGTGTTAAAATAGGTACTACCAAGGTTTCTGACCTGCTTGGCAGACCATTACATGTGGGTGAGTAAATATTAACAGTTCTTTGTACGACACCAGCCAGCCATGACAACTCAGGCGTGCATCTGTAATGCACGCAAAACAGGAATAGTATTTCTTAAATTGTTCCTGTTCCTTAAAGTAATCTACACTTTTTGGCCAGTAGTAATGAGTATGATTAGCAGTTAGAAATGGTTCAGCCACTCATTTATCCGCAAGTAGGTGCTTTTCGCAACCGCGGAAATCTGGTTGCGATAATACGTAAGTACCATATATATATATATATATATATATATATATATATATATTTTTTTTTTTTTTTTTTTTTTTTTGCCTATTTAAACAGCAAAACCTGCACAATCATTGTCTTTCAAGTCACAATACAAGAGGCAATTGTTTCATTCCTTTAGTTTATTAACATTTTTTTTTTAACTGTAAGGAAATTTCTCAAACTCTTGGATGATTTCTGCTCTTCTTTCCTAATTTTACTCAGTACATATACAAAGCTTCAGTGAATAAAAAGTAGTGGGATACTTAAGAACTTTTGGGACCAGATTTGGGACCATAATTCTCAATCACTGGGGCATATTTTCCTCTGATATGATCTCTGATCAATAAGTTGCACTTTTGGGACTTACAAGACGGCTGTACACTGATCAACATATTTTTGAACTCTTCTAGTGTGAAAACAGTGGAAAAAAAGGGCCAGTGAAATTGTCCGTTTGGATAAACTTTGGTTACAGGTTAGTGATTGCACTGCACAGATGCTAGCAAAGAGTACATTTGGAGAACCAGAGAAAAATCTACCAGAAAAGAAGAGAAAATTGTGGCTGGGAAGAATCTTGCAGCTGTTCAGCAAAAAGTAATTCATTTCAGTCTTGGTGCAGGAAGTAGCTTCCAGTAATTTAGAGGAATCATAAATCAGATAGACTCAGAACTGTTTAAAATAAATGAATGAAACACTGAAGGAATACATCATGTCAGTTAACAAAAGGCTGAAAAAGTAGAGTAAGCTTTATCTATTCAGATGAACTGATAAAACCTCAAAAGTCAGAGCTTACAATGAAGAAAAGGCTAGATGAGCATGGCACTTCTCAAGAAGAGATATTTCAAAAAAAGTAGAGTTAGAATGCTGTACCTGAGAAACTGGGAGGAACAGACTGCATTAATTTTAGATAAGTACTGATCGATGTTCCTCATCTGGATGTGTTAATTGAGAGAGCACATTATGTGTATTCTCAAACCTGACCATGAGAAAGCAGACAAGCCCTATGACAGTAAAGATGCAATCATGTCAGCAGAAAGCATCGCTCCTGACAAAACTGTGGCAGAAGGGGAAAATATTAAAAACTGGTGACAGCAGTGTGTTTGTGGTAAATGATTATAAATTGTACACCAGGCAGAAGAGGAGCAATTTATGCCAGCAATGAGGAAACATCGAGAGGCAGGGATGAGATTCAAGCTGCAATATCTAGAGCTAGCTATCTTTAGAGTAGTTTTTCCCTGGAAGATCAAATATTTTTTTTTGATGTAGAACAGAGTAAGGAAGAGATAAAATGTATCCATTAGCCTGAGAGCAAACAAGCAGAAATGGACTCTGTTTCCTAATCCTGTGACAATAAGAAAGCCCATGGAGAGACTGCCAGTGAAACCTTTCCACTGATTATGATCATTTCCACTGCCTCTGTGTCATTTTGGGTTATCTGCCAAGGTAACTGAGTACTGGCCAGTTTTTAAAACCTCCCTATGTCTTCTGTGACAGCTGATTGGCTAAGCATGTACTGAGTCCTGAGAGGGAAGCCTTCAGCTGTGACCAGAAGTGAGTGTTCAGTCTTTTTCTACCATCCAAAGAAAAAGGTCCTCTGACTCTTCATAGGATCCAGTGCTGATTATTCTGGCTTACTGTTCAGGTAATCTGGATTTGGGACCCCTTTCTCTCATTTTATTTTAATATTTATTATTCTCTATTTTTAATTTTAAAATATATTTATTTTAATAATTTATTTATGTCAGTGTTTACAGTGAATATTTTGGGAATTTCTGCTTATAGCACTGTTTATTAAGCTTCTGTTTAGACAAATGCTTTTTACTTTTTCTGTGGAAACTTTCAGTATTTTTCTCAGAAGTGCAGTGTGCATGTGTGCTGTTAGACTCTAGCAGCCTGCCTTTATTGTTGCTACTCTGATTTATTTTCATCTCTTGACAGGAAAATATAGCATCACTTGGATTTTTCAGCATTTATACATTACTTACTGTATGTATTACTCTGCTGTGGGATTTTGACATTGGATCGCAATTTTACCTCAGAGGAAGTTATTTGAATGTACTGTGGAAATTTTACTCTCTCCTTCAAGGAAATAGAGTCTAAATTACTATTAACTGTTATTTTATGGCAGTTTAATGTGGTTAAAGTGTGTGAAACTAATTTCTAACACATTTGGCACCTTGGTTGCTTTGGTATTTGGACTTCTTGTACTGGAAATTCTTTAGTTTCTGTCAGTTGTAAAAGAATTCTGAACACATTTCAAACAGTTTTTGTGATAATGGCACAGTTTGGCAGTGTTTACTTTTGTGGGGGCATACTTTATTTATAGAAACTTTAAGTGCTTATTTTGAGACATTATACAGTATTATTGGTTCATTATTCTGGTTGGTGTTCTCTCCCCCATGACTTGAGGGATCCTAACACTGGTAGTCTCCCTACCCCAAATCCATTGCACCTAAAATGGCAAAAACAAAATAAAAATAAAAAAATACACCTACCTAGAATTAGTGATTCTGTCAGGACCACTGTTTGGCCCACAGACCACTTACCTTTTGCCCTATCTCCCCCTAGTGTAGCTTTGCTGGCCACTAAGGAATAGGGGTTAGTCACATCCTCCAGGGCTGTTCCATTACCTGGCATATGTATGGAAGAGCCAAACCCTTTAGGTGCAGGAGTAGCCTCGGGTAAGAGACCCCTTGCCAAACATAATAATCTGTCCCTAGATATTTCATTTAGTAGTGAAACTCACAAGAAAAAGAAACAGAAGATCGGATGTTGTCCTTTTCATTTATCCTCAGTCTATGGGTTTGGATCCGATCCTTGGATCCAACTCTGCCAGATATTCTAGACTTCAGATCCAAATGTCGAACTTCTCCCTCTACCTGTATTGCCTTAGTCCATTCCGTTAGCTCAGATCTTGTTTGCAGACATTATGCCCAGATGCAGGTTCCTATCTTGAACTTTTTCGTAACAAATATTTGTAAGTTTTAGCTGTTAAAACTTAATTATTCTGTTGTGTACTATTTTATGTTATTCCTCCCTCTCAATTTTCACTGGCGTTGGGTCTGCTATTATTTTTTCCACATATAGTACATCTATGTATCATATCACAGCTGGTATTCTGTTACCTTTTATAAACAAGATAATCTCCCTTTATTACAACTTTCTTGTCACTTTATGGTTTATTTGCTTAGAGGCCTTTTTCTCTTTCTAACATTTCAAATAAACAGACAGGCATTAAAAAAATGCAGTTTTTGTGGGCATAAAATTCCTAAGTCAGATGCCACAAGGAGTGCATTTATTGACTGTGAGCCAGTCACCTGGATACAAGCTGTTCTGTCTGCTCGACCTTTAATCCAAGGGCCTTGGTTGACCATTGCAACTAATTATTATTGAAGGGACTCCTGCCTGCTATTTCTATGTCTTCAGGGGCTCAACCTCTTCCTAAATTGGCTAAATCTACTCAGTTGGATCAGAGAAAACACTCCCCACTGAAGTCCCAGGGATTCGTCAAAGCTATCTTACAAAAGCTGTAAGATCTCGTATTTGACTGTCAGGTCCTAAGACCCAGTCTTCAGATCCAAAACCTTCTAACCCAAAATACAGTGCTCCATAGTCATTTCAGCAAGTCCTATGGTGCCGTCTTCAGGTCCTAGGTCCTTGGATCTGAAACTTGGCAAATCACAAAGTGGTCATACATCAAAAGAATATCATTAAGCCTGTATCTCCTGCACAATCACCTTTGTTAGAAACACCTAAGAGACATTCCAGACCTCCATCCACTACATACTGCAAGTCCTCCAGAAGTTTATCAGTAGCAGATGTGGATAGGATGATGTGAAAATTTCTCAGAGCTCAGATCCAGATGGGAGACATACCGCGTCCATTCCCCATCACACACTATTATCTCTCCTTCTGCAATCCATCTAGCTGTTTGAGTCCCAGGATCTGAAATCCCTGAGAAGTTCGGAGTCTGATCCTAAGAAGAATTCTTCTTCCACTCCAACAGTATGTCTGACTGGTTCTCCTCTGATACCATCGGATCAGGACAGGTCTCGGAGCTGAAGTGTCAGCGTCATATCTTTGGGGTGGGATCGACTCTGATGTATCTGTCTCTGACCCTCGGAGCCTTGGCTCTAGATAGTTCGGGTTCAGTTCCATCCTTGGATCCAGAGGTGGTCGGGATCTGCCTTAACTGGGAGCCTTGGCTGCTTCTTGGTTGGATCGGGTCTCCCTGGGTCCATCTGCTTTTGAGGGGGTAGAAAGGGCTTTTTCTCTTTCCAGAGAACCACCATCTCCTTTTTCTGATCCTACCCAATTTCCCTTGTCAGTTCCAAGATCTGAGTCAAGCAGACCTACTCCACAGGGACAGTCAGTTCCAAAAAATGTCTAGTCAGTTCCAGTAGAGGAAATCCCCCTCTTTTCCAATACTTCCCCTGAACATTCCCTGAAGGAAGTACATTGGAAGAGAACTTGCATGAGGGGCCACATAGACTTCCCAATGGAGTTTCTGATGGAGGATACCAATTTTGATGAAGGAGAAGGGTCCCCCAAATCACCTCCAGATGACATCTTCTTTGGAGATATTCTAGAGATCCTGACACAAAAAGATGGCTGGTCTTCTGAAATCCTAGTGAATCAGTATTTTTGAAAGCTTGTAGCTCTGGCCCATCTACGTCTTGGGTTACCCCCACCCCCAGCAGATGAACTCGTTGACTTAGTTTCCCACCAGGCTAGGAAGGAACTGGATACCTTCAAACCTATTCCAAAGAGAACCAATAAATTTGTTGCCCCTCCCAAAGACAGACCCCCCCCCACTAGAGCAAATGAGTCCCATTTGATGCTGTGGTGGTGGCATCAGCCACCAAGAAAGAGCTAGCAGAACAGAACTCTGCTGTCCATCCACCAAACAGGGAGTCTCTAGCATTGGACAGATTCGAAACATGCTTCTTTCTCTCAGCAACCTTTTCCCTGAGGTCGCTACACTACCTGGCACACTTCAGTAGACTTCAGAGAGATTTGACCAAGTAGTTGTTAAATACTCGCTCAGAGTCTATGTCTGCAGAGGATTTCAAAAGAATGTCCTCACAAATGGCCACTCTCTTATCCATATCAAATGATTTATTGAGGTTGATGTGTCACACAGCTAAAACACCTCACGAGCACCTGGTTCAGGCATTGCCATAAGGAGACATGCCTAAATGCGGCTGTATGACTTTGCGAAGCCTTTTAAGATGTCCTTTGTCAGTGATCCATTTGATGTCACTTCTTTGTTTGGGCCTACAGTAAAAAAGATGCTTACCTACAGCGAACAGGATGGAAAGACTCCGTCTGCCACGGGAATCAATTTTTCTACCCCTCAATGAACTTTCTTCAGGAATCAAAGAAGCAGTAAGAAGATGTGGTTTTGAAAATCTCAGGGACCTTTCCAAGACCCCCAGAGGCAGAGGAGGAAATTCTAAGGGAAGATGTCACCCTAGAGACAGAGGAGGCCCGCAGAATCAAGGGTTCCGGGATTCTTTTCTAGATCGTGCTGCTCGACTGTCCAACTCTGGAGGCAGTTGAAGGATGATTGCCCTTGCATCCAGACACCTGGGCAAAAATAACACAAGATTCATGGGTGCTAAGAATAATATCCAGGGATTGTTACATGATTTTTTTTTCCTACTTCCAAAAGAAAAAAGCTTCCTGATGTTCCACCCAAAGGAATGCAGCAGCACAAGAAATACAAAAGCTGTTAGAAAAAAAGAGTCATCCAGAAGGTCCCACCAGACCAAATAGGATTTGTAACTTATTCACGCTTGTTTTTAGTGCCCAAGAAAACAGGGGATCTCAGACTGATTTTGGATCTAAGCAATTTGAATCAGTATTTGAAGATGTCAAAGTTCCAAATGGTCACAGTGCAGCCAATCCTACGTTTTCTTCACAAGGAAAATGGGATGTGCTTGATAGATCATCAGGGTGTGTGCTATCATATAAAAATAAACAGACTCCAGTCAGTACCAGTTCAGAGCTCTGCCCTTTTGACTTAACCACAGCCCCCAGGGTGTTTACCAAATGTATGGCATAGGTGGCAGCTCACTTGAAACTAAAAGGATTTCGAGATTTTCCATACCTAGACCACTGGCTCCTCACTATCCCCTCCAAACATCTCCTACTACATGTCAGGGACTGTTTGCTCCAGGTTTGCAAGTCATTGGGTATAACAGTAAACTGTACCGGATCAAACTTAACACTAGTCCAGAAACTCTAGTTCATTGGTATACTTCTGGATACAACAACGCAGGTAGCATCATTACCGCCTAATCGCATTTCCACTGTCAGAAATCAGGTTCATCTGCTTCTTTCCCATCCATCTCCTCCAGCAAGATCAGTCCTTCAAACACTAGGTTCCGTGGCAGCAGGTATTGTGTTACTTCCCTTGGCACATTTCTTTATGCGTGTTCCTCAATTGACTCTAGCTGTTCAGTGATCCATTCTTCATCAACCCCTATCCTTTTCAGTCAAGCTTACAAGGAGGAACTCGATCTTATCTCTGCTGCAGAGAGGCAATGAGAGTGTGGGAGTGGGCGATCTCATCAGACCGCTTTCTAATTGTAACATATATTCCAGGGAAAACCAGCATATTAACAGACAAATTAAACAGATCCATCCTGATACCTCACAGGTGTTCTCTTAATCAGTCTGTGGCAGAAATGATCTTCTGTCATTGGGGCCAACTTTGCTGCAACCTCCTTGCGACTCCCCAAAACAACAAGTGCAGCAGGTACTTTGCTCTTACGGGAATCACAGAGAGATGCTCTACTCCACATTTGGCTCTCTTGTCTTCTTTATGCTTATGCCCTTCTCCTTTTCTTTTCCAAATTACTGCAGAAATCAAGTCGGCTGAAGATCTGTCATAGGGGCTAATGGCAACAAACTCAATCTGAGGTAATAGGGATGGACTACGGCATTATGGGTGGAGGAAGGAGCTCAAGAGTTGGATGCAAAGTCTGGAATATATGGCTGATTTGGATCTGAGGATCGGATCTTGAACCTGTGGGTTAAGGAAGAATGAAAATGGACAACACAGATGCCTGGTTATGGTGAGTACATTACTTTCAATTCATTTCATCATACATCTGATATTCAGATTACAGCTGTTTATAAGGCTGATGTTGTTTCCTTGGGTAAGTGTACTCTGCAGATAGCTAATGCTGGTAGTTTTGCTCCCATGCATGGCTGTAGTGATAGTTTGGCTAGAGACCTTTCTGTTCTTTCAGAAAATGATGAGGAATCTGATGAGGGAAGTGGTGATTTCCTAGATGACACTGAGTTCAGTCACTCTGATTCTTTGAAAGTTGAACCTGAGCTTAACGCCAAACAAGTGTTCACTTTTCCTCAAGTGATTGCTAGTTTTACAGATGGTTTGCCAAAACTACCACAGAGCCATAGTCCTCCCTCTCTTACCAGCCTCGGAATATGTTTATAAAGCTGCCTACAAGACACCATTATCTATTCCAGCAGTCCCTAAAAAGGCTCAGAGGAGAAAGTATAGGATCTCCTTGGATGTGACAGGTCTGTTTTCATGTGTGGCAGATGACCCAGCTGCAGTCTCCAAAGCTGCCTGCTCAAATAAAAAGTCCTTGACTTCATCTGATTCAACGTTCCCCAATAAAGAGGGAAGATTATTAGATCGTCAGGTCAAAAGGAAGTCTCTTTCTAGTAATCTAGCCTTTAGAATGTTAAATTATCAAGGCTATGTGGGAATTTATTTTACATTGTGTACACAGTTTGGATGATTTTGCTGCATCCTTAGCTGCAGAACAAAAGTCTTACGTAAATTAAATTATTTCTGATTTGACTGGTTCTGAAACATGCTTTGAGAGGTGTGCTTGAATGTGCAGATACAGTCTAGAAAAATTATGCTTCTTCTGATGTATAAAGACAGTAAGCTTTGTTGTGTAATCAGAACTTTCCGATAATTTATAAGCTGAAATTTTAAATGCACTTTTAAGTTCTGAATTGTTTTTTCACACACAGATTCTCAAACACTGGCATGATAAGAAACAAATTAATACATGGGGTATCTGAGATGTTTCATGTACCCAATTTCTCCCCAAATGAGGCATCTTCCTTCAAGGGGAAGAATAAACAATCCCAGCCAAACAAAAGCAAGGGATCCAAAAGAAAATGGCAAGAAAATAATTATTCAAAACCAAACAAGAGGGGCTCCTTTCTGAAAAAGAGTCAACCCCCTGCAAAAGAAAGACTTTGCCAAGTCACAGAGCAACCCTTTCCCCCCTTCCCTTCCTTTTATTCCTCCTTCCCCCACACTTCTGTCAACCCTGCAGCCTGGCCACAAATTGTCATAGACAAATGGAGAAAAATTCGGAGAGGATACTCTTGGCAGCAGATAGAAAATTCTACCCCTTTCAGAGGAATTCACCCATTCCCACCAGACCAGATCAGACAGAGCTGTTTCTCCACTGCACCATCACATAGTAGAAGCAGGGGGTCTTTGAACCAGTGCCTGTGATGCACAAAAGCAAAGGATTTTACTGCAGATTCTTTTTGGTGACAGAAAAGGGACACTACTGGATACCCATCTTAGATTTGTCTTTTCTAAATATGTTTGTAAAATTTCCAAAATTCAAAATGCTCACCTTACTGTCAGTCCTAGTGTTGCTTCTAGACTACTGTTTCTTGGTGACTGTGGATCTCAAGGACACTCATCACCTTATTCCTACTACTCCGTTTCAATAGGAATTTTTTGAGATTGCTGTCTGTGGCTTACATTATCAGTTTTCTGCATTACCCTTTGAGCTATCTACTGCACCTTGAGTGTTTACAGTGTGTCAGGCCCAAGTGGTTGGCTGTCGCAGAACCCTAGCCTTCCACATTTTAACTTACTTAGACAACTTGCTAATTTGAGAAGTTTCTGTATGCAGTTGCTTATTTGTAAGACAAGGTTACAGTCCTCCTTTAATAACTGCGCTTCAAACTGAACAGTCAAAAGTCCCTCCTTACACCATCGCAACAAATTGTTTTCCTGGAGTATTGGATAGACTCAGTAAATAGGATAGCCTTCCTACCAGAAGACAAGGTTTTGACTTTTCAGTGCATTTTTTTTTTCTTCTAGACATGGCCTCAGCAAGAGAGTTCCTCAAAATTCTAGACCTCATGGCATCTGTGATTCTAATGATACAGTTAGCCCAATATACATGAGAGTAGTGTCTATCAACAGGAGCAATCTGTGAAATACTCTGTGCATAGGCACAAATTCATCCCATCCTTTTGCCCCAATGGGCCATATATTGGATAAAATCAAGTTATATTGGCTAGGCTTGTTAGGAATCTTAAGCTGTTAGCCTAGCAGTCTGCTATGAACCTATGAATAATTCAGTGGTACTTGAAGAATTGTTGTACCTAGCACCTTTATCCATTGGATTTCCAGGTGCTGGTATTGGGATTTGTGAAACAGTAACTGAAGTGGTTTAAGAATCAACTTTCACTCGGTCTAGGCCTCTCTTTCTCTCTTCAGACTCCAGTCTAGTCTGTACAGATGGACTCTTCAGTTGGGATGTCCATTGGAGTTCAAGTACAAGACTTGTGGGATCCTCAGGACACACCAAAGCATATAAATGTAAAAGGGATGTTGATAGTGATTCATGCCTTAAAAGTTCTTCACCACGTATGGACTACAGGCCTTCTTCTAGTGATCACAAACAACACTACTGTGATGCGATACCTAAACAAGCAAGAGAGTACAGGGTCATATCCACTTTTGCAGTTGCCAGTGATGGTTTGGGAGCTGGCTGTACAGTATTGTCTCTCTCTCTTCAGGTCTCATATATCCCGTCAGAGCAAAGCACAGTGGCAGACAGATTAGGCAGACCCTCATAAGTGGAAGCTTCATGTAGAGCTCTTCCAGGACTTTATACATATGTGAAGAATACCTCAAGTAGATCTCTTCACCTCATTTTAAAAGAGATAACTGAAAAAATTCTGTTCAAGGCATTCGTGGCAGCCATGCTTGGAAGGCAGATGCTGCATCATTCCCATCATCAGGAATGTTCCTGTATGCATTTCCACCCTTTCTGATGATTCCTAAGGTACTTAAAGATTCAGAAAGAATTACCAAATATCACTGTGGAAAATTCCTTTTGGCACAGGCAAAGTTGAGTCTCTCTTTTAATGGAATTGGTCAGGGGCAGTTACCACAAGCTTCCTCACAGCATCCTGATGTCCAGAGCTCCGGTTAGTAAGTGGGTTTAAAGTCTTTAGAAAGTCTTTTTCTCCTTTACTACAGTTAGGTTAGTGATAGTGCAGGTTCCCCTTCTCCTCCCCTTGCTTGGTGCGTCAAGTTATCTATCTTTAGAGTTGTTTAGCTAGTTTTAGTAGTTTGTCAGTGTGTTGCTTCCCCTCCCCCCTCTCAGTGTGCTCTGTGTGAGTGTGGTGAGTGGTGTGTTCAGTGAGAAAAGTACTACTTTTCTTGTTATTTTTTACACTGTTGTGATGGCTGCTAAGCCCATTTTTAAAAGATGAACTGAGTGTGGCCATAAGTTGTCCCCTGCGGATGGCCACACTCTTTGTTTAATGTGCTTGCGCGTGGCCCACCTTAGTACAGACTGCACTATATGCGCGAGTTTTAACCCATGTGCCTTTAAGGATAGGAAGGTGAAAGCTGGCTCTGAAAGGCCTTCTTCCCTCTTTTGAGGTGGTTGCCTCATCTTCAGCTTTGGTCACAGTGGCTGCTGTGGCCGCCTCTCCTTTTTCTCTTGCCCTTGCTTCTTCTCCCTCCCAGGCTGGGACTTAACTGCCCATGTCAAAGCCTGCGGAAGTGGAGCGGAAAAGCGGCAGGGAGAAGGAGAGAGAGCCAAGACCAAGGACTGAGAAATGCAAGAGGTCTCTGGACCTCCCTTCACCAGTTAAGACTCTAGGATCCGTGAATCCCCTTGGCTCCGATCTCTGAGGTTTTCCCTGGAGCCGGAGGAGACACTTTCTAATTCTAGGGCCTCGGTGCCATGACCCGCATGGTCTGAGTCTGTGCCCTCGTCGAGGTCCACCCGGTCTTTATCTGAAGTCGACATGGATAAAATGATGAGGAGGTTCATTCATACTCAGATCCAGATGGGGGTCTTGCCAACCCCCTCTCCCTCAGGAGGGGGGAGCTCGCTTCCTTTTTTCCAACTGATTTCTCCTTCTCCAATCCATCCACCGGGTTCGGAGTACTCAGATCCGAGGATGGCTTTAATCAGGGGGTTGGCGCCAATGGTACCTACTTCCTCCACGCCGACAGCTGGATGGAGTGTGTCAGATCCGAGCCACTCTCAGAGCCGGAGCTTGGGTGTCTGATCCGAGGGAGTGGAACTTTTTTCATCAGCTCCGCTTTTGTCTGGCCAAGTTCCTTCCCTAGGAGCCCCGTCCACTTCGGAACCAGCTCCAATTCTCTCATCGGACCCGGGAAGACTGGCTTTATTGGTTCCACATGAAGTTCGTTCCCCCTCGGCGTTCAGTGTGATAGAAATGGTTCTCTCCACTGGATCGAGACCCCAGACTGTCCCCTCGGACTCCGTCCCGACCCCCTCGGCTCTTTCTACGATTCCCATCATTTTACCAGAGGGATTGCCCTTGCTCAAGGACCCCCAGACGGTTCCCCCTGAGGAACAATTGGCTTGCGAGTTCCTCTAGAGAGCCCCACCAGGGATGTGCCTCGCAAGCATACATGCAAGAGGAGGCACTTGGACTCCCCCGAGTCCCTTACCGAGGATATGGACTTAGATGATGGGGAAGGTTCTCCCCGGTCACCTCCCGAGGATGTCTTCTTTGGGTACATCATGGAAATCCTTCACCAATGGGGATGTTGGTCTGCCCCTAAACCTTCTTCTGATGAGTCCGTGTTCCTGGAGGCGTTCAGCACAGGCCCATCTACTTCCTGGGTGTCCCCTCCTGCAGATCCTATGGTGTACCTGGTCACCTCCTGGGCATGGAAGAAGCCGGACACCGTGGAACCAATTCCCAAAAGGCCTGACAAGATTCTGAGTCCTCCGTCAGATAGGACAGCATGGAACAAGGGCTCCCCTGTAGACACCATGGTGGTAACAGTGGCCACAAAGAAGGAACTAGCCCAGGAGAGTTCCTCGGTTCATCCTCCTGACCAAGAGTCACGGATGATGGACTGCTTAGGGAAGCGGGTTTACACTTCAGCTACCTTCTTCATTAGGGTGCTGAACTACCTGGCCCATGTCACGAGACTCTGACATGACCTTGTCAAGGAGCTGGCGGAGTCTCCCCCTAAGTCCATGTCAAAGGACGACAAGGACTCGTCCGCGAGGATGGCCACTTTGAAAGCAGTCTCCAACACGTCCATGCGACTCCTTTCACATGCTACTGAAGGAGCGGTTAGGGCAGCTGGGTCCAGTGTGTCCATGAGGCGCAACGCCTGGCTCAGACTATGTCAATTCACGGAACCTTTCAAGGCGTCCTTTGCCAATGCCCCTTATGACGGCTCTACTCTTTTTGGTAAGACCGTCAAGAGACTTTAGTCCAGAGTGAGAAGGACGGGAAGACGCTGTCTTCCGTCGGGACCTGCTTCTCGAACCCTCAAAGGTCCTTTTCCCGGAACCAGAGAGGGCAAAAGAAGATGGGGTTCTGGAAGTTACAGTATTCCCAGGACACTCCGGGCTCTTCTTCCCCCAGAGGCAGAGGGGGACAGAATGGATGCCGGCCCAGAGGCAGGGGAGGTCCAAGGAATTTTGGGTCTCGAGAACCTTTCTCGGGAGGCAGTCGGGGGAAGATTGTCCTTGCACCTGGTGGCATGGGAGTCCGTAACATCAGACCGCTGGTTGTTTCAGATCATATCCAGAGGATAAATCTCCACAGTTCCAATTGTAAATGCGTATTGGATTCATTACATTTCCAGAGGATGTTCTATCCCCTTTGTGGGTCCCCCAAATCTCCCAAATACCTCCCGGAAGTACCACCCACGCAAAGGGAGGCGGCGGCACAGGAAATTTTCAAACTGCTACAAAAATGAGCCATCAAAACCATCCCCCCAGATCAGTCCTGCTCGAGCTTCTACTCCAGGTTCTTTTTGGTGCCAAAGAAAATGGGGGACTCAAGGCCCATTCTGGACCTACCTGCTCTGAACCTGTCAGTTGCCAAAGAGAAGTTCCGGATGGTCACACTACAGTCCATCATGCCGTACCTGCAAGAGAGTGACTGGATGTGCTCATTAGACCTCAAGGATGCTTACTATCATGTAAAAATGCACAGAAGCTCCAGGAGGTTCCTCCGCTTTGGCTAGGAGTTGATCATTACCAATTTTGAGCCCTACCCTTTGGTCTCATCACAGCCCCCAGGGTGTTCACCAAAGTGATGGCAGTGGTAGCGACTCACCTGAGGCATCAGGGGATTCAGATCTATCCATACCTGGACGATAGGCTCCTCACTGCTTCTACCAGGCGTCTACTCTCCCAAACATAGGATTATTTCTTAATCCTTGCCCTTCCTTTGGGTATCACAAACAATGCATCCAAATCACTCCCAGATCCTGTACATGTGATAGACTACATTGGTGCAAGGATAAATACTTTACGGTGCAAAATCTTCCCGACCTCAGAGAGAGTACAAAACCTGAGCATGCATGTCTTTCTAATCTACCAGTCTTGTCTTCCAACGGCGGAATCAGTGTTGAAGGCCTTAGATTCAGTGGTGGCGACCATAATGCTTCTCCTGCATGCCCGGTTACATATGAGAATTCTACAGTGGACACTAGCTGTACAATGGTCCCTGTTGGAACTTCCATTGTCATATCCAATACAACTCAGTCGAGTCTGTCGGTCGTCCCTCATATGGTGGATGTGTTCTCCGGACATTTTGGAGGGATAACCCTTTATTCAGCCCCGACCCAAGCCACAGTGACCACGGATGCCTCCCAACTTGGGTTGGGGGGACATTGTTCGGGCAGGACAGTCCAAGGTCTGTGGTCCCTTGTAGAGACCAGCTTGCACATAAATTTTCTAGAGATGAGGATGGTCCTTTTAGCATTGCAGGCCCTTCATGCCTTTCTCCCTCTGGGAACTATTGCAATTCAATCAGACAACATGTCAGTGGTCTGGTATATCAACAAACAGGGAAGGACCAGTTCTTATTCCCCTTTGTCATGAGGCCATGACAGTGTGGGAATGGGAGATCTCCACCGGTCGTTTTCTCATCGCGACGCACATTCCGGGACGGTCCAACATACTAGCAGACAGGTTAAGTCAGACTATTCTGATGCCTTACGAGTGGTCTCTGAATCTTTCAGTAGAGGAAAAGATCTTCCTTGAGTGGGGTCAGCCTTGTTGTGATCTCTTCGCATCTCCTTCCAATGCGAATTGCAGCAAGTTTTTCACTCTGAACCCCCCACCGGGGGAGTCCCCCAGGGATGCTCTAGTCCATGCTTGGCCTCCCGGTTTGCTTACCCTCCAGTACCTCTTATTCCAAGGTCTCTACAGAAATCTCTTCGACAGGGAAGCAAGGTGATCCTCATTGCCCCTTTTTGACCTCGCCAGGTATGGTTTCCCTTCCTTTGGTCTCACTTTCTGGCTCCGCCTTGGATCTTGGATCCCATTCAGGATCTGATTTCACACCCTTCGGGGGTTCCTCATCCAAATCTGGACAGTCTGAAGCTCACAGCTTGGCTGCTCCAATTCCCCTGATTGCTAGGACTCCGGAATTATCCTCCTTAGTTAAGTCTATTTTGGTGGCTGCTCACAAGTCTTCTACCAGGAAGGTTTATCGCAGCAAATGGAAACGTTTTTCCCTTTGGGCCTCTCAAAGAAGTTTAGACCCCTTCATGGCTCCTATTTCTGCCATTCTTGATTTTCTAGCTGATATTTTTCAGCATGGAGCTAGTTCTTCTACTGTCAAGGTTCAGTTGGCTGCCATTTCTCATTCTCATGTGGGTGAGAATTCTGCCTCTCTAGCCTTCTCCAGGCTGTGTAAAGCCTTTATTAAAGGCACTTTTCTGTTACGCCCCCCCCCCCCCCCGGTCTCAAGGATCCTGTTCCCCCGTGGGACCTTAATATGGTTCTTCAAGCTCTAGTCGCTCTGCCTTTTGAACCTGCTACAACCACAGATCTAAAATATTTATCTTGGAAAACAGCATTTCTGGTGGCTATTACTTCTGCCAAAAGGGTTTCCAAACTGCAGGCCTTGTCCATCAAAGTTCCTTATATCATTTTTCACAAAGATAGGGTTCATAGGTTGGGACTAGGCTATCGGCCCTAGGGCCTATACAAGCCTAGCCATAACAATTCCCTGGATATTTCTTCCCACAATAGTTACTTCCCTGGGCCCCTGTCTAGCAGGGTGACTGACATGATCTCCGGAGTGAATTTCCTATCTCCCATCCAATCATCAAGGTTCCTTTTGAAGAGGGCCAAGGAGGAGCTCTGCTTGACATGTATGGGCAGTCTATTCCAGAGTCTGGGGAGTCTCTGGGTCAGGAACCTATCTCTCCAGCATGTTTTGTTCATTGTGATGACAAGGTTTAGATCCCTGGAGCATGTGGCTCTGAGGGACTGGGATTTCTTTAAGTGGAGCATGTTCAACAGCTCAGGGTTTGACATGGCCTTGTATGTTAAGCAGAGATCGCCTCTGAGTAGACGGTATACCACAGAGTATAGCTGGAGATTTTTAGATGGTCAGCATATGGCATTTGCTTTAGGCTTGTGATTCTTTTAGTGAGGTATTTCTGTGGCCTTTCCAGCTGTTGCAGATGTCTTGTGAGGTACGTACCAAACAGGGCATTATACTCTATAATGGGTCTAATGAGGGATCAGTACAGTGGGACAATGACCTCCTTTTTTCTGGATTAAAAGCCCTTAGTGATGAGGTGTGCCACATAGAAGGATTTCCTGACTGTTGTAGCAATGCGGTTATCGAAGGTGAGACTACTGTCCACCTGTGTCCCTAAGTTTGTCATCACACTGTGATGTACTGCCACCTATGTGGTAATTCATGGGTGCATGTTTTTTTCCAAAGGGGATAACTATACATTTCTTGGCATTAAGCTTGAGCCCATGGCTCTGGCAACAGTCATCTGTTTCTGTAAGGCCCTTTTATAGAATAGCCACATAATTTGGGGATTCAGTAATGGCTCCCAATTTACAGTAATCTGCGAACTTTATTAGCCAAAGTCCCTTAGTGTTGGCCTGTACTTCAGAGAAGTAAATGCCAAATAAGAGTGGTCCCAGGACTGAGCCCTGAGGTACTCCACTTGTCACTTGTCTGGAGCTGGATTTGGAGTCGGCTACTTTTAGAGTCTGGGTTCTGTCAGTAAGCCAGTTGGCAACCCATCGAGTGACGTAGGGATTTATGCCCAGCTTAGTAAGTTTACCTATGATTCCAGAGTGGGGGATGGTGTCGAAGGCCTTGGCGAGGTCCAGATAGGCTGTGTGGACGGCCTTACCCTCGTCCACAGCTCTGGAGACTGATTCGAAGAAGTCAATCAGGTTCAGGAGACAAGATCGGCCCTTCACAAACCCAAACTGGGTGGGGTCCAGTGTTTGAAGGTTGCCAATGTCTTTGTTTATAAGTTCCATGATAATGTGTTCCATGCCTTTGCAGATCAGGCTCGTCAGACTGATGGGACGGTAGTTCCCGAGATCCAAGTTGGATCCCCCTTTGTGGAGTGGGATAACTGTAGGTGTGCACCACTAAACTCCTGGGTGGCCCTCATGGGTCACCAATCCATCCTTTCTTCCTAAGGTGGCTTCACCAGTTAATATCAATCAGACCATCAGTTTACCTGTTTTCTTTCCTAATTTTGCTAACAAGATGGAATACAAACTCCACCTGCTGGATGTTCATAGACAGTTATGATTCTATTTACACATGACAAAAAATGTCCGTAAATCTGATCAATACAGTCTCCAAGGTCACTATTGCTAGATAGATTTCTTCATGCATCCTTCAGGTCTATAAGGACAAATGCATGTCTCCTCTGGGTCAGGTGAGAGCTCATTCCACTAGATCCATGACTACGTCTGCAGCTTTTTTGTCTAGAATCTCTTTGGATGATATTTGTTCTGCAGCTACTTGGTCCTCATCTCATACATTTATTTCTCATTACAAATTGGATTTGACTTCCAGAAGGAGAGCATCCTTTGGCTCCGCGGTGCTCCGGAACATCATTCCATGAGGGCCACCCAGGAGTTTAGTAGCTGGAGACTCTGTCCCACAGGTTGAAGACCCAATGAAGTAAACTACTTCAGATAAAGAAATTATGTACTCACCATAACTTTCCATCTGAGTAGTTCTACTTCATTTCTCTTCAACTGTCCCACCCTCCTTCCCCCGGACCTTGGCATATGAACAGCCTACAGGCTGCAGTTATAGGTCACAAGTATTTTTCAGGTTGGGTTATCAGTATTAAATTCAGCAAACTCAATCTGGAGGTTGGAAGGTAGTGGAAGTGCATTATGGGTAAGGGCAGGAGCTTGGAGCAGATGCTAGTAAAGTTGCCGGCTCGGATCCAATACGGATCCGGTATCCCACAGGTTGAAAACAAATGAAGTAGTACTACTCAAATGGAACGTTATGATGAGTACATAACTTCTTTATATTTGAAATTGCCCATTATTAGTGTGTTTGGTTGAACCATAATGGTTTCCAGTATATCAAGAAAGAGGAGTGGGACTCCTGGGGCATGGTGGGGGATCTGTAGCAAGCTACAATTTGGATTGCAGTTTTGCCCAAAGTTAGTTGCACTTGTATAACCTCAGATGCATTATGCTACGCAACTGGCCTGGAGGTGTGGATATCCTTAATGACTATGGATACACCTCTGCCTTTGGTGTTCTGGTCCAGGTTACATGGGCGAAAAGTGTGGTATGAGTTATAGCCTGGTAATGCAGGGGTGCTCTCTAGAGCCTTGAACCAGGTCTCCGTCACTGCACAGATATCGGTATCCTCCATTTTAAGGAGTGCATCGAGTGAGTGCATTTTGAGATTTAGACTTCTAGCATTACCCTCAGTTTTTGCTTGCCTAATCGTGTTACGGTGGTGAATTTGTCATTTGAACCTTGCCTAAAAAAGGCACTATATGGGAGGGCAAGACCCTTAGCCAATATCCAAATCCCAGGGGTGACGGGTGCATGCCATCTCTGGCAAAGCATCGTGGTCTGTCGACCATGTCGTCCTAGGCAGACAGATACTGGATCCCCTTAGAATGACACCAGAAGCTTGGCCAATTGTTGAAGTCAATCATTTTGTCCTTGTATTACGGTATCATTTAGGGTCATACCTGCCTGGGCTACAAGATCGGAGAGCTCTTCCATATCTCATTTCCTGTAGTCCAGAGAGGTATGTCTCAGGTCGTTCACACCAACGTGGACAATGACAGAGTCATATTTGTACTTGTGGAGTGACCTGAGTGCATGGGTTATGTGGCGGATCCTGGCACCCAACAAGCAGCTGACAGTAACCTTCTTGTTTAGCCTGGTAAGACATCAGTGTGCCTGACTATAGAGTCATCTGTGACTAGTGTGTTGTGTACGTTGTTTTGCCTTATGGGCTGTGGTTTATTGGCACACTGAGTCTGTGGGCTATGTGTCATTTGGGTTGTGTTGGGGGGTAGAGGTTGCTTGTGTTTCTGCTTTGGAGGTCTCTGTTGCTTGTGTAGATTATTATTGAGGGCCTCCGCAAATGTTTTTGTTTCTCTATGTGTGGATTTTGGTGGTGTAGGTTTAGTGGGACTATGTGATGAGTGTGGTGTTTTGCAAGTGTTTACCTTCTCCTCTTGACTGTCAAGTTCAGCCTTGGTTGGAGAGGGCTTTACCTCCAGTTTGGCTAGATAAGTGCATCTCTCACAGGTTGTGTTGTTGAGTGGTAGGAGGAGAGGGTTGTCTGTGTACATGAGGCAATTGCCTCATTGCCAGAAACAATAATAAGCCAGCAAACTGTGTGCCATACAAATATACAAATATATTTAATATGTTACATAAAAAGAACAAAAAAAAAAGACCGGTTTCGGCTAGAATAGTTTCATAGCCTTCCTCAGTGTGAAAGACAAAAACAATCATTTGTTCCTTTCATACAGTACTACAAATCAGATACACAATGTAATTGGTTACATCATAAATATTCATTTAGTCTGGGTGGAAAAAGTCCAACCAATTTAATGATCCATTTTTTTCTCTGGTATCCAAGGTAGAATGCCATCCCACTTTGTTCGATCTATTCCCCATGACCCTGTCAATAATCATAAAACTGAATTAATCTGTAGGGTGATTTATAGAATGCTTATACAAAGCATTGCTAGTTTTCTTGTGTCTAATGTCACTTAGATGCTCAGAAATTTGCAGTCTAAATGGCCTTGAGGTCTGACCCACATAAAATGCATAACAACTACATGAGGCCAGATAGACAACCCAATCGCTACTGCAATTTGCAAAGAATCCGATGTCAAAGACATCACCGGAATTCCTACTTGTAAATTGTTTGGACTTTATAACTGTATTACACTGACTGCAATGTCCACAAGGCGTACACCCAATCAATCTGTCCCCTAGAAGTGTTGTTTGGTGAATTGTGGGGATCCTTATGAATTTTTGGAAGAAAGTATATGTATTGGCTATTGGGGCCCGATACTGTAAGATGGTATTTGGTTTTATCAGTAATGATACCCTCCTGCAATGCTGACCCTAAAAAATCATCTGTTTTTTAAACATAAATGTAGGGTCCAGAGGCATATTGGTGTAGTATCGGCCATCTGTAAGCTGTTTTTATGCTTCAGCATCATATTGCTGCCAATTCATAACTACCACAGCCCCTCCCTTATCGGCAGAAAGAATCACCAATTCCTTGTTAGCAACCAACTCACGTAGGGCTTCCATATCAATCTTTGAGAGATTATTTGCCTTGTTAGTTCCCCTATAGTTGAAGTGTAAATCTTTGAGCACACTGGATTGAAAAAGCTGGACATTGTGATGCATCGGTGGTGCAAATCTAGATTTGTGATATGTAAAGGTTTTATCAAAGTCCAAAGTGGAAACATTGTCGTGAAAATGCAACCTAAGATTCCATAGTCTACAGAATGCCATAACCTACTGTGCTAACACATCCTCCGAAACAAAGAAACCAGCAATAAAGCTAAGACCTTTACTGAGTAAACTTGTTTGTGTTTCTGTCAAGGCAACATAAAGGGTGCAACCTGTTGCAAAGAAATAGTGATCAAACCACCAACCAAAGTACAACTTTGGAACTTCTCACCAGGAAAAGAATGAGTGTAACGACATTAATGTGTTAAATATTTCTAATGTAGCTTTGACAGAAACACAAATAAGTTTACTCAATAAAGGTCTTGGCTTTATCCCTGGTTTCTTTGTTTCGGAGGATGTGTTAGCACAGGAGGTTATGGCATTCTGTAGACTATTGAATCTTAGGTTGCAATTTCACGACAATGTTTCCATATTGGACTCTGATAAAACCTTTACATATCATAAATCTAGATTTGCACCACCGATGCATCACAATGTCCAACTTTTTCAATCCAGTATGCTCAAAGATTTGCACTTCACCTACAGGAGAACTAATAACAAGGCAAATAATCTCTCAAAGACTGATATGGAAGCCCTACGGGAGTTGGTTGCTAACAAGGAATTGGTGATTCTTTCTGCCGATAAGGGAGGGGCTGTGGTAGTTATGAATTGGCAGCAATATGACGCTGCAGCACAAAAACAGCTTACAGATGGCAGATACTACACCAATATGCTTCTGGACCCTACACTTATGTTTAAAAATAGACGATTTTTTAGGGTCAGCATTGCAGGAGGGTATCATTATTGATAAAGCCAAATACCATCTTACAGTATCGGACCTCAATAGCCAATACATATATTTTCTTCCAAAAATTCATAAGGATCACCGCAATCCACCAGGAAGACCCATTGTTTTGGGGAATGGTTCACTCACGGAGCCCCTGTCCCAATTCCTTACGAAGCACCTCCAGCCTCTGTTGAAATGGGTTAGATCCAGAATTCAGGATACCACAGAGTTTTTGGACATTGTCTCTGGGATGCAACTGGAACAGGGTTGGCTTCCACGAACATTCCACACTGGGCAGGCCTCAATGCGATAGAATTTTGGTTATACAAAATCCAGTCTGTATGAACCCGGTTTTAACACCTTTCTTATATGTTTAACTGAATACATGTTGACTAAAAATGTCTATTTCTATCAAAATCAATGCTCTTGGCAGGTGCAGGGAATAGCTATGGGGGCATCGTTCTCCCCCATTTATGCAGACCTCTTCATGGCATATGTGTAGGAAAGCATTTTTTATGATGGGACACACAGCATCTACTTGGATGAAATCGACATATGGAGGAGATGTTTGGATGACTGTTGGATGGTGTGGAGGTCAGATGTGGATTACTTAATGGAATTTGTGGGATATTTGAACAATAACAAATGGAGTCTTCAATTTACCGTGAATTACCACACAGAACACATTACGTATCTAGATGTTTTGGTTAGTAAGAATGAAGATCACACATTACGAACTGAAGTTTTCTGTAAATACCCACAATATAATTCCTTACTCCATGCATCCAGCTTTCATCCTCCTCATATTACCAGAAATATCCCTAAATCCCAGTTCATCAGGTTGAGGCGTATTTGCTCACAGAAGTCCACTTTTGAATCTTTCCAGAAGGATCTTGTTAACAGGTTTTGTGAAAGGGATTACAAAATGGGTTATGTCCTAGGCGCTAGTAACTGGGCTGCAACCCTCAACAGGGAGGATTTACTCAAATACAAGAATAAGCATCAGGGATCCAGTCATGTTATATGATTTACAGCTACATATGGAAGGAACACCGAAGTATTAATCAACAGTGTACAGAGACACTGGAATCTGTTGCCTGTTTAAAAAAAGAAAAAAAAAAGAAAATATCCTTGATGTTCATCGTGCATACAGCTGCAGTCATAACAGATGGGTTTTCCTGCCGTCAGGCGGGTCCTCGGTCGGCCGAATTCCAAAGTCTAGGTCCGACGTCGGATGTCGTCGCTTCTTCCCTGACGTCAGTGCGACAGGGGTATAAAAGAACCAGCCAACGCCATTTTCTTCAGTCATTCTTGCCACGCGGTGCCCGAAGCAGAAGCAGTTCGCAATTGCCGGTCGGCCAGCTCCTGAGATTACGAATATTTTTCAACCGAAGTCTTCTTGAAAGCTAAGTACCCCGTTGGGGAAACTTTTCTTGCCTCAGACCGATGTCAGACAAAGTTAATAATTGCATTTCATGTGGGAAGCAAATACCGCATAAGGATTTCCATTCCCTCTGCATTCCTTGCTTAGGCCCAGACCACGACGTCTCGGCCTGTCGTTTTTGTGCTACATTCAACAGACGCACTATTAAGCATCGGGCGGAGTTCGCCCAACACTATTTTGGCAAAAAGTTTAATTACATTATGTCGTCAGATACTCCGACTCCAGTTTTGAGTAAAAGACGCAAAGATAAGGACCGACATACGAGGTCCGCGACTTCTACCGACACCACGCTAAAGCCGACTACAGGTGCTCCGGTTCTCAGCGAGGCACCTACGCAGCCCCTGACTGCCGATGACACTTCATTAGCGGTGTCTTTTGTGCCCGAGGTCGCAGGCTCTTCGGCCCACACCCCGACTACAGATACCGAAGCCACTCTTGGCGGGGAAACTCAGAGTTTAGACAGGCCTGCCACCTCTCAAGGTGTCTTCAGGCCTTCTTCTTCTTTTTCCATTAAGGCTTTCACTAAATCTAAAGCAGCCATGCATACTAAAAGACAAGCTCCACAGGGCCCCTCTCAAGGCCCCATGCCTAAAAAGCAGATGCTCAAAATGGCTGAGGATTTGATTACTCTTATCAGGGGTTGTCAACCCCCCTCGGACAAAAGGCCCAGAGTGGAGGAAGAATACCCTTCCTCGGACCAGGCCTCCATTACTTCAGAACATTCTGAAGACCAGGAACATTCATACTCCCCTTTTGAAGATTCTGATGCAGAGGAGTCCATTCCCTCTGTCTCTCCCTCTGAGGACTACTCTTTTGGGGAAACCTTGCATACCTTGAGGGAACACTTCCAATGGGAAGGCCAAGATTACTCAGACTCCAAGAAAAGGCTCAGGGATTTCCTCTTGCTCCCTCAGCACAGGCCTCTGGCTATCCCTCCTGTCTTAGACATACTAGATGATGTGTATTCAGAGGCCAGCCTTAACTCAGATTCTTTACCTCCAGCTCCAGTCAAGCCTGACAGGTATTACCGGGTTCCTGATTCACACCAATTCCTATACAAAAGCCATGCGGCTGACCCAGAAACTATTTCACAGGGTCCCAAGGGAATTAAGGCCTCCACTGCCAAAAATCCATTACCTTCAGAGAGAGAGATTCCAGAGCTTTAGAAAGGTGGGGGGAAAAGGGATACACCTCGGCCACTTTAACCATGAAGGCATTAAACTGTCAATTCCATATGTTAAAGTATCAACAGTTTTTGTTATCTCAGTTGAAAAGCAAAATGGCACAACCTGAACAACCAGACTTGAAGGAGTTGCAGGATTTGTTGCATAGTGCAGAACAAGTGGGTAAACATACCTTGCAATGTGGTTTTGATGCTTTAGAAGCCTCATGTAGAGCTGCTGTTACAGGATCAGTCATACGTAGACATGCTTGGCTCAAAGTGCAAACCTTACCAGATCATGTCAAAGCTAAATTACTAGATGCACCTCTTCAAAAAGATGTATTGTTTGGTATTAAAGCTGAGGAGGTATTAAAGAAAATGGAGGAAAAGGCAAAATCAATGCAAACAGTGAAAGATTTCCTACAGGTACAACCTCCACGTTTCAGCAGAAATTGGCCTTCAAAAAATTGGTCCTTTCCAGCCATGGACAGACCTCAAAGAGGTAGATACAGGCACCCGAGGGGTAGAGGGCAATCTCAAGGATCATTTAGAGGCAGACAATGGCAAGCACCTACACCAAGAGGTGGTGAGGATAGTTCACAGCCATTCAGAAAGCAGAACCAATGACTTTCCCTTTTGCATGCCAAGCAAAGCTCAAATGGCAGCACCTTTAGGCGGAAAACTGGCATTATTTTCGAAAAATTGGCATATTGTCACAAAAGACAAATGGATCCTGGACATTATAGACAGAGGCTACAGATTCCACTTTCACACCCTTCCAGAAATGAGAGGCATGCCATACCTGCCACACAATCAGAGGGCAGAGGCACAAAAACAAATTTCAGATCTCATGGACATGAAAGCTATTCAAGAGGTACCTGCACAAGAACAGGTCAAGGTTTTTATTCGAGACTATTCCTGGTACCAAGGAAGGGCAAAGATTGGAGAACTATTTTGGACCTATCCATCCTAAACACATATTTACTCGTACTAAAATTCAAGATGCTCACATTACAGCAGCAGCTTCCCATGCTGGGCAAGGAGTCTTGGCTGGTAACATTGGACCTCAAGGAGGCATACCTGCATGTCCCTATCAGACAAGATTGCAGAAGATACCTCAGATTTCTTGCAGGTTCAACCCATTGTCAATTCTCTGCATTGCCCTTTGGCTTATCTACTGCGCCCAGAGTGTTCACGAAATGCCTGGAATCAGTAATTGCCTTCTGCAGACTGCAAGGGATACAAATATACCCATATTTGGACGACTGCCTGATCCAAGCGGACAGCAAACACATGCTTCTGAAACACCGGGCGTTTGTAATGATGTTGTTGAATTCTCTGGGATACACAGTCAACAAAAAGAAATCAAGACTAATACCCTCTCAAACAATAATTTTCCTGGGTGCCAGCTTGAATACAAACACCCAGATGGCCTACCTCACGCCAGAGAAACAAGGGCAACTAACTCAGTACTTCAGAAAACTGGCAACCTTCACCAGGCTGACTGCAAGGAAAATCCTGCAGGCTCTGGGATTCATGGCATCTTGCATCCTGCTAATCCCATGTGCAAAGCTGCATATGAGGAACTTCAATGGTACCTAAAAAACTTATGGTCTCAACACAGCCACAGTTTGGAAACAATTATACCACTGATTCCATGCCTTCAAAAGGAATTTCTGTGGTGGGCTCAAGCATGCCAAAGAAACATAGGTCTCCCATTCTGCAAGCCTCAAGCAAATCAAGTCATCACAACAGATGCCTCGGACTACGCCTGGGGGGCGCACATGACGGATCGGTGCATTCAGGGCAAATGGTCCCAAAAAAAAAAGCACCTACACATCAATCAAAAGGAAATGCTAGCAGTAATAAATGCTATTATGGCTTTCAAAGACCTACTGCATCCAGGCCAGCTATTGATAAGGACAGACAACACCACAGTGATGTGGTACATAAACAAACAGGGAGGAACCCATTCATATCCCCTATGCAGGCTAGCCATGTCTCTTTGGAACATGGCTCTGGAATTACAAATCCAACTTCAGTTTCTGCCAGTCAAGGAAAACACGCTGGCTGACAACCTAAGCAGAAATATGACAGATCCACACGAATGGAAGTTGCATCCTCAAGTTTTTACAAAGATAATTCAAGCATGGGGAAGGCCAGATATAGATCTCTTTGCTACCCACAGAAATTACCAATTGACAAAATTCTGCTCAAGGACCTTTCATCCACAGGCCTGGAAAGTGGACGCACTCTCTTTCAGTTGGACAACAATGACAGTTTATGCCTTTCCACCTCTTTCTCTGCTGCCCAAAGTTCTATTAAAAGCCAGAGCAGACAGACCAAAGATGATTCTCATTGCTCCAGACTGGCCAAGACAATACTGGTACCCACTCCTGAGGAGCCTGACGCATTCCCCACCATGGATCCTGCCTCTAATGCCTCTTCTACTGACTCAGCACAACTTCAAAACTCTTCACAATCAGCTGAAAACACTCGATCTAGCCGCATGGAGGATTCCTTAAATTCACAACAGACCCTACTCTCCAAGGAGGTGCAGGATGTCATTTTGGAGGCCAGAAGGCCTTCTACTAGAAAAGCCTACTCCGCAAAATGGAAACGGTTTTGTGCCTGGAATCAGAAAAAGGGTCAGAATCCTGGAATACTGAATTTACCTCAAATATTACAGTACATAGCTGAGATGCTAAGCAGTGGACTTTCATTCTCCTCCATCAAAATCCATGCCTCAGCCATTTCTGCAGAATACAGCACTGATCCTCCTTTACTCTCTCACCCTCTCTTAAGACAGTTCCTCAGAGGGGCTAAGAATATAAAACCCCCAAGGAAGCAACCAGTACCTGCTTGGGACCCCAATTTCATTCTAGAAAAACTGACCCTGCCTCCTTTTGAGCCAGCTGCTACAACAGAACTGCAATATTTGTCATGGAAAACAGCCTTCCTTCTGGCTATCACCTCAGCACGCAGGGTTTCGGAACTACAAGCCCTCATGGCTGTGCAGCCTTTCATCATTTTCCATCAGGACAGAGTTTCCTTACGAACCAACCCTTCCTTTATGCCAAAGGTAGTATCCAGGGTAGCCTTGAATCAGGCTATCCACTTACCTACCTTTTACCCTAATCCACAAAACAAAGGGGAGAGACTACTACATTCCTTGGACATTCACAGACAGCTCCATTATTATTTGGACAGAACAAAGCCTTTCAGAAAATCAGAGCAACTCTTTGTGTCCTATGCTACAGGTGCTCAAGGGAAGCCTATTTCCAAACAGACAATCTCAAAATGGATAGCCCACTGCATACGCTTTTGTTACTCTTTTCATGGTAAGACTGTACCTACAGGCATCAGATCTCACTCCACAAGGGCCACAGCTACCTCTGCAGATTTCCTCAGGGGGGTTCCTACCAAAGATATTTTGGAAGCAGCCACTTGGAGTTCTGTACATACTTTCTCCAAGCACTATCACCTACCATTATGCTCCAAATCTAGAGCGGGCTTTGCCACTGCAGTCTTGCAGGGCATCCTGGCTCCTCCTAGTTCCTACCACCCCTTTTTTAGCTTTGGGATTCTACCCATCTGTTATGACTGCAGCTGTATGCACGATGAACATAGTACAGTTTTGTACCTACCATAAATGTAGATGTTCGAGTGCGCATACAGCTGCAGTCCAGGTTTCCCTCCCTCCTTCCCCTCTTGGGACAGGCCTAATGGCTAACACCTCCCCATACAACCTGATTGGGGTATTCTTTTATGGTGTATTTGCTTGCAACTACTGTTTTTTTATTATATTGCATTGCATTATTACATAAATTTATGGTTTGCCTTCCTTCTGGGGGCACCTGACATCTGGGGCAAGAAAAACTGAAGAAAATGGCGTTGGCTGGTTCTTTTATACCCTTGTCGCACTGACGTCAGGGAAGAAGCGACGACATCCGACGCCGGACCTAGACTTTGGAATTCGGCCGACCGAGGACCCGCCTGACGGCAGGAAAACCCATCTGTTATGACTGCAGCTGTATTAGCACTCGAACATCTACATTTATGGTAGGTACAAAACTATACTTTTTCCCACTTTTCCTGAGCTAGAATATTCCCTAATACAGGTATTGCTGTATTCTGGACTTTAGAATAGTTCCTGTGTTGCCCATTTCCTTACTTGGATAGAAGGAAGCTTCTTTGTTCACCAGTGGGAGTGGGGAGCTTTGAGCAGCCTATCTGTCCCTGGAGGAGTGATCTCAGCACAAGATCTTGTTTTTTGGCCGTTTTGAGCTAATTCCTAGCTCTTTCAAGTCCCCTGTTTAAAAACCCGCTTTAGCGCGGCTTTGCTCGATTTTGGGCATAGCGCAGCATCGGGCAGCACCGCCTAAACAGGTTTAAACTATTACCGGCTCCACAAAGTCTGCTGTTCACTTTTTCCCTTGGAACTGATCTGTATCTCAAAAGAAGCACTCTATTCTCACTTTATAGCCTCTCACTTGCACTTAGAAGAAATTTAAAGCACTAAATCCTCTCTTATACTCTTCTAAATACTTAACTGATCCTCCTAGATCAGTCAAAAGTAGAAATCATAAATATCCTGACATGTCCAAAGGTCAGTTTCATGTGTACTCTGCAGTCCAGCTGGTAAATATGGGAATCTTAAGGCAGTGTTACAACTGCCTTATGTACACAGACAACCCTCTTCTCCTCCCAACAAGCTCAAATATATGTGAGATATGCAACTATATTGCCAAACTGGAGGCTGAGCTCTCTCGACCCATGACTAGCACAGTCAATCAGGAGAAGGTAACTGCACACATCACAAATCCAGTCTCACATAGACCTATAGAAACAACAAACCAAACAAACAAAAACATACTCAGAGGCTCTAAATAAAAATCTGCCTAAGCAGCAGAGATCTCCAAAGCAGACACCCAAACAACTGCTACCCCACAACAATACCCACGTATCACATAGTCCACAAAGTCAGTGTGCCACACAGTCACAGCCCTTAAGGCTAAACAACACACCAAATACACTTGTAATAGGTGACTCTATAGTCAGATACACTGACGTCCCACTCACCAGGCTGAACAAGGAGAAGGTCACTGTAAGCTGTCTGTCGGGTGCCAGGATCCGCCACATAACACACACACTCAGGTCACTCCAAAGCAAGTACAAATATGACTCCGTCATTGTCCATGCTGGTGTTATTGACCTGAGATGTACCTCCCTGGACTACATGAAAAAAGACATAGAGGAGCTCTCTGATCATGTAGCCCAGGCTGGTATGACCCTGACCTTGAGTAGCATCTTACCCTCACCAAGAATGATGCCACAGTATAAAGATAAAATGATAAGTTTTAACAATTGGTTAAAATATTGGTGTGATTCAAGGGGGATCCAGTGTCTGTCAGCCTGGGATGACATGCTTGACAAGCCACGCTGCTTCGCTAGAGACTGCTTGCACCTGTCACCCCTGGGCTTTCGAATACTGGCTAAGGCTCTTGCCACCCCCATAGTGCTTTTTTTAGGCAAGGCTCAAAAGACAAACCCACCTCCATAGACAATACAGGGAAAAAGAAACTAAGGGTAATGCTGCTCAATGCCAGAAGTCTAAACCTCAAAATGCACGCACTCGAGACTCTCCTCAGTATGAACATCAATGTCTGTGCAGTAACAGAGACCTGGTTCAAGGCTCCCGAAAGCACCCCAGCACTACCAGGTTGTACTTCATAACATGCTTTTCGGTCACAAAACTCGGACTGAACCACAAAAGGAGGGGGGGAGTATCCATATACATCAAAAATACCCACACCTCCAGGTTAGTAGCACTGCACGAAGCAAAGGAAACCATCCACGTGCAACTGACAGTGGGCAAAACTGCCTTTCAGTTTATAGCCTGCCACAGACCAGCCTCCCAAACTCAGGAACCCCACTCGGCCTTCCTGAAAACACTGGAGAACATGAAGGTCTCTCCAAACACCATCATATTGGGTGACTTCAACTACCCAAACATTGACTGGGTTAACTACTCAAGCCCACACACCCTCACCCAATGGTTCCTAAAATTTATAAACTCAGATGCTATGGAACAACTGGTCACCACCCCCACAAGAGGGGAAAACATATTGGATCTGGTCATCACAAACATAGGGACTCTATGTTCCACACCAGAGGTATACCCCTCACTGGTAAGGTCAGACCACCAATTAATCTCTCTGGACATCCATATCCCGTCCCCACCCCCAGCCAAGGTAACCACGGTGAGGAACTTCTCAAAAGCAAACTTCACACTTCTCAAAACTGAGGTGGTATCCTTCAAAGCCCCTGGGCCAATAGAATACATGGCTCAAACCGCAGAATCCTTCACAAACACATTCTATGGACACCTACAGGAATGTATGGATCGTGCCATCCCAAATAAAACCAAGACTCACTCCTCCAAAGGCAGGTGACCTGTCTGGTGGACCCCTGCCATAAATGAGCTAAACAACAAAAGGAGGAAGCTATTACATGATAAAGCAAAATCCCAAAAAGGGAAGGCATCTCTGATCAGTACTAGAAAGAAGCTATGATCCCTCATAAAATCATCTAAGGCCAGCTTCGAAAGAAAAATTGCACAAGATACTAAGGGCAACCACAAGGCCTTCTTTAGTTATGTCAGGAACCTGGGCGGCAACTCCCAGATATGCTCCGACTTAGTGCAAAATGACAAAAAATACACTGAACCAACAGACATTGCCAACATCCTGGCAGACAGATTCTGTGCAAATTTCTCCCCCCCAAAAGAGCAAATCTCCATCCCAACAGAGTGTAACCTCCCAGACATCACAGATGATCAGGTGAGAGCTGCCCTCTCCAAAGCAAAAAAACAGCATCAGTGGGACCGGACGGTGTCCCGGGATGCGTCTTACATGAGCTACAAGATGAACTTAACCCTCACATTAAGTTCCTGTTCAAGCTCAGCCTTACCACAGGATATGTACCCAAGGAATGGCGTACAGCAACAGTGGTCCCGCTCCACAAGGGAGGTGCCACAATGGACCTCGGAAACTATCGCACTATAAGCCTGACTAGCCTGGTCTGCAAAGCTATGGAGCGCATCATCATGGAACTCAAAAACAATGATATTGGAAACCTTCAGACACTGGATCCTACCCAGTTCGGCTTTGTTAAAGGCAGGTCTTGCCTCTTGAAGCTGGTCGACTTCTTTGAAACGGTTACCAGGGCCATAGACGAAGGGAAAGTAGTCCACACAGCATACCTGGACTTTGCAAAAGCCTTCGACACAATACCTCTCTCAGATATCATAAATAAGCTCACTAGCTTAAATATCAACCCCTATGTTACAAGATGGGTTGCAAACTGGCTCATTGATAGAACCCACATGGTCAGAATTGCAGGTGCCTTGTCAGACTCTAAACCAGTTACAAGTAGAGTTCCACAAGGTTCAGTCCTGGGACCTCTCTTGTTCGGTATTTATTTCTCTGAGGTACAGGAAAACACGGGAGGACTATGGCTGGCCATGTTCGCAGATGACTGCAAACTGGGTGCCATAATAGACTCTCCGGCTGACACAAGTATATTCCAAAAGGGTCTCACAGAGACAGATAACTGGTGCCAAAGTCATGGCCTGAAGTTAAATGCTAAAAAATGCGTAGTCATCCCCTTTGGGAAAAACAAAGTGCCCACAGACTACCACATAGGAGGTAACACATTAAGTACGGAGGAAGTAAGTAGGGATTTGAGGACCCAAATAGATAGTAATCTCTCCTTTGACAATCATGTTGCCAAAGTGGTAGAAAGACCTTCTATATAGCCCACCTTATCACAAAAGGTTTCACATCTAGATCAAGAGAGGTCTTTGTGTCACTTTATTCATCACTCATCAGGCCCATAATTGAATACAATGCCCCATTTGGGATGTACCTTACCCGACACCTGCAGCAACTGGAAAGACCCCAAAAGTACCTCACCAAGAGGATAAAGGGACTCAAACAGATGCCCTATGCAATTAGGCTAAAGAAACTCCAGCTCTATTCAGTTGCTTACCGCCTACTCAGAGGCGATCTGTGCCTGACATATAAAGCCATGTCCAACCCAGAATTAATGGACATGCTCCACCTCAAGAAATCCAAATCCCTTAGAGCTACATGTTCTAGAGACTTAAACCTAAGCACAGAAATAAATAGGACATGCTGGAGGGACAGATTCATATCCCAGAGACTCCCATCACTCTGGAACAAAATCCCAGTCCAGGTTAGGCAGAGCCCCTCACTGACCCTCTTCAAGAGAAATATTGACGAGTGAATGGGAGATCGTAAGTATACCCCCGGGATCTCTTCTGGGGCCCTGCTAGACAGAGGCACAATAAACTAACCGTAAAGGGACTATATTCTGTGACCTACTATTCATAGACATAGTCTACAAATCTGAAAGGGTGGCGAAGCCAAACACACCCTGGCTAGGCTTATAAATGCCCTAGGGCAGATAGCCTAGTATCTACCTATGAACCTATGTTGCTGGCTGACTTTTGCGTAGACAAGTGAGAAAAGTGAGTGTAAGAGCTGTTTTTCTCTAAGCAAGTGAGGAAAGTAAGTACAAAAACTGATTTCCTCTAGGTAAAGAGGAAGGTTGAGTGCTGTAGTAATTTGTATGTTATTTAGTGCTAACGGCAAGTTCTGAACAAGTGCTGAGCATGAATAAGCAAATTCAGTTGCTAAAACTAAGAATCTGTACCTGGAACCTGTAGTAGATACGCTACCTAGTGCTTACTGCTCCCACTGATAAGCTAGAATGCTTCCCTCCAACCCAGAACGGCTTGGAGGGCTCAGAAGCTTACAAACAGTCCTGGATACAGCAAATCTGTATCTGGACTAAACTAGTTACAGGAAAATTAGGAAACAAGCGCAAATGCAGGCTTTTAAACCAGAAAGTTGAAAGAGATGGAAAAACTGCCCAAACGGCCAATAAACTACAATTTCTGAGCCAGAAACCACTCTTCTGGTAGATAGGCTACCTAGTGCTTACCACTCCCACTGATAAGCTTGAAGGCTTTCCTCCAACACAGAAAGGCTTTGGAGGCTCAGAAGCTTGCAAGCAGTCCTGGTTACAGCAAATCTCTATCTGGACTAGACCTATTACAGGAAAGGCAGGAAGCAAGCTTAGAATTTTTTTTTTGTAAAGTGGAAAGGGAGAAAGGAGAAACAGAAGATAATTCAAAATGAAGGACCTAAGTGACTTGCCCTTCACAAATGTTCTCTCTGTATTAGGTAGAATGAGCTAGTGACACTAGACTGGAATAGAGCTGGGATAGAGCTGAGCAGATGGGATTGGTAGGAGTGTCTGAATATGATCTCACTGTACTCGGTTGAGTGAGCAAATGAGATAGACCCAGGAGGAGTGTTCAAGCACAAATTTACAGGAGGGGTGGCATTTCCAAAGCCACAAAGATTAATACCAGAACAAGAACAGGGAGGAGGGCGAGAAACTAACTGCAGAGAGAGAGAGAGAGAAAGACCACAGTATTCTATGAAATAATCAAATAGAAAAATAAATAACTACAGAGAGACACAGACCACAATATTCAGTGAAACAATTAAATAGAAAAATAAAATGCAGTACAATCTTTAACACTGCAAGTTTGTACTTATCTCAGCTAGTAATGCAGTTGATTGTAGTTATGTAGCAGAAGCCAAACAACTCGGATATTGAGCAGTAATAAATTCAAAGATATGTGACTAACACTTATAAATACAGAGAAACCCTCTAGGCTAAGAGTTTAACACTGAATATCAATGAAGTGAAACATAATAGCCCCCACTTACTGCAGAGAGAGAGAGAGAGAGACCACAGTATTCTATGAAACAATTAAATAGAAAAATAAATAACTACAGAGAGACACAGACCACAATATTCAATGAAACAATTAAATAGAAAAATAAAATGCAGTACAATCTTTAACACTGCGTTTGTACTTAACTCAGCTAGTAATATTGTGATACCTTTTAGGCAACTTGTTCCTCAAGGATGTGCCACAGGTATTTCAGGAGGCAAATAGTAAGTGTTACGTTTGCAAGTGCAAAAGGTTTTGTAGTTAGTATCTAGCCAATAAGAGATATCCCAAAATGGTTTCAACCCCTCTTGTTTTGAAATATTTGCGTGAGCTGCTCAAAGATGGTTTGTCATGTGCTTCTATCAAAGTGCATCTTGTGGCCATCTCTGCTTTTCTGCCCATGGATTCCACCCTTTTATCTGTGTTTGTGGTCAAACAGTTTATGTAAGGAGTGTTGCACATGAGACCCCCTCAAAAGCAAATTTCTCCTCCCTGGGATCTCATCTTTGTTCTTGAAAAACTGACCTTGCCTCCTTTTGAATTAGCCTCGTAGGCTGATTTGAAATTCATTACATGAAAGCCTTTTTCACTTGTTGCTCTGACATCTGAAAGGCATGTCTCTGAGCTGCAAGCTGTCATGATGGTCCAGCCCTATCTGATTTTTCACAGTGACAAGTTTGTGTTACGAACTAGTCCATCGTTCATGCCTAAAGTTGTTTCTGAATTTACCTTGAATGAAGCCATCAACCCCACAATGTTCTATCCTGATTAAAAAAAAAACAATGGGGAGAAAAGATTGTACATACCTAGGATCTGCAAAGGTAATGCCTTTTGACAGAACGAAGCCTGTTAGGAATGCTGAGTAGCTGTTTGTCTCCTGTACAGAGGTTAAGAAAGGCCAACCTGTCTCTAAGCAAACTATTGCACAAGGTTTGTCCTCTGTTGTTGTTTTCTATTACTTTCAGCATGGTAAATCTCTTCCAGGAAATGTTAAGGTTACTTGACTAGGAATTATACTCATTAATGGCATATTGTAAAGGAGTGGACTCCAGAGGCAGCAGCCTGGTCCCCTGTTCATACCTTCACAAAGCACTGCAAACTGAATTCCTTTACAAATTCCAGAGTATGCTTTGCTAGGACCATTCTGCAGGGGCTTTTGAATCCTCATCTTTCTACCACCCAAATAGGGTAAATTTTTAGTAATCTACCCAAAATGCCATTGAGGTAGTGGAAATGAAGAACATAGCAGAGTTGCTAAAGTTGTACTTAACTTGTATTGGTAGATGTTAAAATTTCTCACTTGCTTAGCGGCAGCGCACACCCAGCATCCCACAGATTGAGCTTAGTTGAGGTGGGTTTCATTGTCTTTGATTCCGTTTTGTTGGATTTGGTATTGTGATTGGCTGTACATTTATTCTTGCTAGATGACTGTAGCTTCGGTTGCTTTCCTCTCCTTTGTGGAAGCGAAAAAGCTTCTTGTGGCATCAGAAGGCTTCCCTCTCAGGATATGCTAAGCCAGTAAGCTGTCACTGAAAGAGAGAGGGAGAGTCTGAGCTTTTGAAAACTGGTCAGTACTGAATTACCTTGGCAGATTACCCAAAATGTCACAGAGGCAGTGAGGAATTTGAATGTTTACTCTTACAGCTAAATAAGACTTGGGCAACTGTGATGACTTCAGTTGTTTCTTTTTTTGTCATCTATTGATCTGGCATGTTTCTTTTCTTAACCCTAGAATGAGTGCCAGAAAGTCTTGCTCTTGTTAGATCCTTACTTTACTATCCAGAACTACCTCATTTGGATGAATTTTTGTAAATGTTTTGTATAATACTGGCAGAACATCATGAAAGACTGAATCTGTTTCAAAGCATATCTCCATGTGTACTGTGATTTCACTTGGCTTCAGATTTTCAATTCTTATTATAACTTAGAATGTTTAATACAGCCAAATATGATATTGTTTTATTGCCTTTAGGTGTCACAAAAATCTAGCTACTCCATTATCTTGACCTTGTTTCCAAATCATCCCAGTTTAGTTTTTAAGATTTATTTGCATTTAAACTGTTTTTCTCCTCATTTTGCAGTATTTTTTTCTAGTCCCTGTTTCACACGGTCCTTTGGGGCTTCCAGATTCTGCTGTTTCACATTGAATTTGGCTGAGAGGACTTGAGCTCTCCCATGAACACTGATAACTGTGCATGTCCTTCTGTATCATTGTAGCAGTATTCTTTACAATAGGGATGCTCTGCCAAGGGCAGCCCAATGTCAGACTAGCATACCAAAGCCTTAGGTTGTAAAAGGGATGTCAAACATCACATGTATACTACCAGCCCCCAGCATAGGGCATAAAGGTGATATACGGACATAACCATCCTCAAAACTTCTTTGCCTCCAGTCTGAACACCATCTTCATTTGTTGGTCTGAACACTCGTTTGTCTGCTGGCTACCAAGGTGTTTTTCAGATATGTGCCCCACTGTTTTTTTTTTCTTATCTTCCCTTTTTTGTGGTTGTTGGTTTCATATCGTCCAGAAAGGAGAAATGGCAGTGTGGGAGACAGATTCCCTGTAGGACCGTCCCGAGCAATGTTTGTTTTGTGTAGGTGCTTCTCATGACCATACATCTTGTCCGATTTGTCAGGAGTTTGTTCCAAAGACCTTGTGTAGTCATCTTTCCTCTTCAACCATTTACTTAGAGAGCCATTGTCTTAAATTCTTGTCTAAGAGTACCATGGAGGAATTGCCCTGGCCTGAGGGTCAGTTGTCCGTGAAGAAGGAGGCCAAGAAAGGTCAGTCAGATTCTTTGGCTGTACTGTCTCCATCCACTGGGTGCCTTTCTCGAGGCTGGTGAAAGGCTAGAGGAACGCCCTATTTTTCATGTGGATTCCTTTGCAGTAACCGGTTTGGAGGCAAACATGGATCTGGCTTCTCACATATCCCCAGCGGCTCTGCAGAGGCCTGTTTTGGATGCTCAGAGGGAGCCATGGCTGATTATTTCCAAAGAGCCTAAAGATGTTCCACAAATCCGTGTTAAAGGGGAGATTCCCACTATGCTTAGAGTGTCATCAAGGGTCCGAGCAACCTAAGATCTTTAGAAGCAGAAAACTAAGAATCTTTCTCCTGATTCCAAAGATCCTCAATGTGAATGGAAGGACTTCACACAGAGTTTGTTTCATGCTGATATGGCTTTGAAGCGCCCTCAGGAAGTCTCTCTTCTCCTCCCCTTGGTCTTCTACCCCTCTTAAGAGGCATAGCGAGCAGGTTTTGTCTGATGAAGAATCCTTGACCTGTTCTTCCCACATTCATTCTCCCTTGAACTATAGTTCTGAGATTTCTTTTGGTGATAGTTTCCCATATGGAATTTAAGTGGAACTGTACCCAGGTCTCAGATGTCCGGCAAAGGTATTATGGACGCCTTCAGATGGAGTCTCCCAAGCCCTCTGCTGTCCCTCCTGTTCTTGCTGCTTTGTTGGGTGCCTTTTCTACAGCTTCTTAGACTCCTGACTCCCAGCCCCCTGCTCCTAAGAAACCTGTTTTATAAGGTGGCTGAGGATTGCAAATTCCTTTACAAGTGTCCCTCTGCTGACCCTTCTGTTATTTCTGTTGCTTCTGATAAGTCATCTAAGCTTTTACCTTTTGCAAAACTGCTACCCTCTGACAAGGACAGTAGAACTATGGAGTGGTTGGGTAAGAAAGTATATACTGCTGCTTAGGGCACTGAATTACCAGACACATGACCAGATATATTTTGGCTCTTCTCTTTCAAGCCTGTTGGGTTATTTCAGATCTTACTCACTCTGAGGGGAAGACTTCAGTTCTTTCTTTACTAGGCTCATCTTCTCACGTAGCTTGCCATTCTATTAAATGCAGCTGTGATGCAGCTGATGCCTCGTCTAGAGCTGCTGCTTTTGTGTCTGTGTTGAGGACGTATTCCTGGCTTCGCCTTTGCCTGATGATATTAAGGCTAAGCTTATGGATGCTCCTGTGGATAATAAGCATCTCTGTGGTGCTGTTGCTATTGAATGTTTTAAGTCCCTTCAGGAAAAGAGTAAGGCCTCGCAGGATATGAAACATATTTTTGTTTTGCCTGTTCCCAAGTTTCAGAGGAATTACCCTACGGAACCTGCCTTTGTCTGCACATAGTCTCACCTTCCTCACAAAGTTAAAAAGGGTAGTAGGAGGGCTCCTTCTTCTAAGTCTCCTCAAACTCTTACAGCTCAGAAGCCTCTTTTTCCATACAAACCAGGTTCTATCTGATTATCCTTGTCCCTGACTCCTCAGTCACATTCCTCTTTCTCTTCATCTTTCCCAGTCCCTTCCAATTTGATTAAAGATCACTCAAGATTCGTGGGTTCTGTCCATCATTTGTCAGGGATATTTCATGGCTTGCAAATCTTTCCCCCTCCATTTTTGGGCATTTGTCAGCCTCCTCATGAACAGCTGCCCTTCAAGAAGTTCTGGCACCTCAAAAGGGTTAGGGATGTTACTCCAGAATGTTTCTGGTTCCCAGAAAAAAAGGTACCTGGAGAGCCATTCTAGATCTGTCTCAGCTCAACACCTTTTTGAAGGTTCCTTCCTTAATTTCAGATGTTATCCCTTCAAACCTCGATGTTCTTCGTGTTTCACTGTTGCAGTCATTACATTTGGGTTATCTGCCTGCAGGTAACCCTCAGCTGGCCTGACTATCAAAGTCTTGGATCCCTGCGTCGGATGCTGTCTCTTCTTCCATGATGTCAGGTCGTCAGGGGTGTAAAGCATGCAGCCGATGTCATTACATCAGTCTTTCTTGACGTGCAGTGCCCGAAGCAGAAGCAGTTCACAAGTGCCGGTTGGCCGACTCCTGAAATTTTTGTTTTCGAGTTTCAGAACCGAAGTTATCAAAAAAGCGGGATCCTTTTTTTTCTTGCTCTAAAACGATGTCAGTAAAAGTTAACAATTGTATTACCTGTGGAAAGCAAATACCTCATAAAGATTTTTATTCGTACTGCTTTCCTTGCTTAGGCCTAGACCACGACATCCCTTGCTGTCGGTTTTGTGCCTTATTCAATTCTCAAACTATTCATCATCGGTTCATTTTTGCGTCAAACTATTTCAGTGCTCTGTTTAATTATCCAGAAATGGCTTCGGTTAGCCATCCGACTACCGGCATTCCGAAAAAACGTAAAGATAAAGACAGAGATAGACCGCATAGGTCCAAAGCTGCCGTCAACACTTCCGTTAAGCTAGTCGCCGGTAATCAGTGAGGCACTTTCGCAGCCCCTGATACCTGCTACTTCAGATTTGCAGACCTCTACTGAGACCCATTCGGAGTTCGGTATGCAGCGAGATGCTTCTTCGACCATGGAACCTGTGGGTGTCTCTACCTTGGATGGGTCTGGAGCCACTGTGCAGGCACTGGCTTCTGAGGGTGTATTCAGGCCTACTGACTTGCTTTTCAAACCGTGGCCATCTTCTTCTGCAAGGCTTAAAACTCGACCCACGCCTGGAAAACCGACGTCCAAACCACATGGTCAGGCCCATATGCCTAAAAAACAAATAATAAAGATGGCTGAAGACCTTATTACTTTAATTAGGGGAAGCCAGCCTTCACCCTCTAAGAAACCTAGAACTGATTTTCCTTCTGATTCTTCTGAACAGGATTCTGAAATTTGTTTCTTCTGATTTCCAGGATTTGCCCTTATCTACCTATGAGCATTCTGAAGCAGAAGACTCCATTCCCTGTGCTTCCCCTCCAGAAGATTTTTCTTTTGGTGAAACCTTGCACACTCTTAGGGAGCATTTCTGCTGGAAAAGCCAGGATTACTCTGACTCCAAAAAGAGACTTAGGGAATTCTTACTCCTACCTCAACACAGGCTTTTAGCTATTCCTCCTGTCCTGGACATTGTAGATGATGCCTTTTTGGAATCTAGCCTGGCCCCAGACACTTTACCTCCTGCTCCCAGGAAACCTGACAGGTATTACAGAGTACCTGACTCTCTCACAAGTTCCTCTTCAAGAATCCTACTGTGGACCCAGAGACCATTTCTCAGGGACCTAAAGGCATTAAGGCTACTACTGCCAAAAACCCTACCCCCTCTGATAGAGATTCCAGGGCCTTGGACAGATGGGATAAGAAGGTATACACTTCTGCTACTTTGGCCATTAGGGCCTTAAACTGCCAGTTTCATATGTTAAAGTATCAGCAGCATATTATGGGACTACTTAAACAGAAAATGATGTTGATTCTGACTGTGCTGAAAATAAAGAATTACAGGATTTCATGCATTATGCTGAACAAGTTGATAAACATACTTTACAATGTGGTTTTGACTCTTTAGAAGCATCTTGCAGGGCTGCTGTCACTGGGTCTGTTCTTAGAAGGCATGCTTGGCTTAAGGAGCAAAATTTGCCAGATCATGTTAAAGTTAAATTACTGGATGCTCCCTTAATCCAAGACCACCTGTTTGGCGACAAAGCAGAAGTAGTACTTAAAAAGATGGAGGAAAAAGCTAAATCTATGCAAACTGTTAAAGATTTCCTGCAAGTACAGCCTCCCAGATTTAGTAGGCATTGGCCTTCTAAGTATTAGTCCTTTCCTGTCTCTTCAAGGCCTTCTCAGTCCAAACCCAGGAACAGCAGACCACAGGCCTAAGCAGTGGGGGGCTCCCACTTCCAAAGCTGGAAGTAGTAAGACACCCCCTCTATGGAAAACTGTCACAATGACTTAACCTTAAACCTTTCAAGCCCTGCTCAACTAAATGCTCCATTAGGAGGAAAGATCGCCCTGCATGCAAAAAACTGGGAACTCGTTACCCAGAACAAATGGGTTTTAAATATAGTTTCCCAAGGATACAGATTCCATTTCCACACCTTACCAACCCCAAACGGTTGGCCAGACCTACCCCCAAATCAGTGGGGAGAGACTCCCCAGCAGGTTTTCTCTCTAAGTATCAGGGCTTTCAGCCTGTCCCAACAGAAGAAAGGGGACAAGGTTTTTACTCAAGACATTTCCTGGTACCCAGAAAAGACAGCTCCTGGCATCCTGTCATGGACCTCTCTATTCTAAACACCTTTTTGGTAATCCCAAAATTCAAAATGCTAACTCTTCATCAGCTGCTTCCTATGCTAGGCAAAGATGCCTGGTTGGCAAACTTGGACTTAAAGGAAGCTTACCTGCGCATTCCAATAAGGGAATCTTGCAGGAAATACCTACGCTTCAGAGCAGGCTACATGCACTATCAGTTTTCTGCACTTCCCTTTGGCTTATCTACTGCGCCCAGGGTATTCTCAAAGTGCCTAGCTCCAGTCATTGCATTTTGCAGGCAAAGAAATATTCAAATATACCCATACCTGGACGATTGTCTAATTCAGGCAGAAAGCCAGAACAAGCTACTAAATCATGTGGCATTTGTAAAGAAACTGCTAACCTCACTGGGGTACACCATAAACAAAAAGAAATCTCATCTAGTACCCTGCCAACAAATTGTATTCCTAGGAGCAAGCTTGAACACAACTTCCCAGATGGCTTACCTCACGCCAGAGAAAGAAGTTTATTTGACAGCCTACTTCAAACTACTGGCCAAACAGACCCAGCTATCTGCAAGGAAAATCCTGCAAGCCATGGGGTTCATGGCCTCTTGCATTCCACTAATTCCATATGCAAGGCTGCATATGAGGAAACTACAATGGTATCTAAAAAGCATATGGTGTCAACACTCTCAGGACCTGGAATCAATGATTCCTATCATTCCTTGTTTAAAGACAGAGTTCCTTTGGTGGGCAGAGGCCTGCTATCACAACAAGGGACTGCAATTCACTCTACCCCCTGCCACCCAAACCCTAACAACAGATGCATCAGACTATGCATGGGGGGCTCACTTGGCAGGGCAGTGCATTCAGGGCAAATGGAACCCGAGTCAAATGCATATCAATCAGAAAGAAATGTTAGCTGTAAAGAATTCCCTGACAGCCTTCAAGGACCACATTCTTCCAGGACAATTATTGGTAAAGATAGACAACACCACTGTTATGTGGTACATAAACAAGCAGGGGGGAACCCACTCGTATCCTCTCTGCAGATTAGCCATGGCTGTGTGGGACACAGCCTTGAGCTACCAAGTACACCTCTCTCCTGCCTTTGGTAGGCCCTTCCTTACCACCTGTGGTATTTTTTGAAATGTCATCGTTGGTATTCTCTCACTTTTTTCTCTCCCTTCTTTTGTTTCTTCTATTAGGATAGCTTTGTTGCCTTACTATGTCAGACAAAGCTAAGTTGGGATTTAAACAGTGTGACAAGTGCGGGCGTAAGATGCCCAACTCGGACGGACATGCTCGTTGTGTCTACTGTTTGGGCGTGGACCATATTAAAGCTGACTGTGACATTTGTGCTAGTTTTAGTAATTGTACACTAGCAGAACGTAAAAATAAGCTTATTTTAAAAGGTTTAATTAAGACACCTTTTTCGGAGGCCCTATCTGGATCAGAGGTCTCACCCCCTCCTAAGACCAAAAAACATAAGGAAAAACATAGTCACTCGGTTCCTGCATCTCCATCAGTTAAGGAACCGAGTAAGCTCCGTGCTTCTCCGGCACCCTCGGCGCAGATCTCTTCAGCACCAGGCTCTGTATCTTCTCCCTCGGTGCCGTCTATGATATTCGCCCCTGTTTCTGTTCCAGCCTCGACACCACTGACTTCGGCGCTGTCCTTGGATCTGACATTGGCTCCTATGACTGTACCTGCTTAGGCACCATCTCCAGCCATGGTGCTGATAGTTTCTTCAGCTCCATCGGCTCCTAAAGTCGAATATCTCCCAAGGACAAGATACTCTCCAACTTATGACCCCTTTAGGTCCACCAGAAGTTTTTCTGAATTAGACCTAGTGCGGGTTGTGGACCAGCTTCTGTCAGCTAGGGGATTGCCCATTCCAGCGAGACCTTCTGTCCCTCTTGGCTCGGAATCTTTTACTACATCTTCCCCTGTTTATCCTCTACCCAGGTCCCAGAGATCTCGGTACCAATGTCCACCCCGGTGCAAACTGTCTTGGCCCCGACAGCAGTTTTTCCCCTGTCAGCACTGACCACCCTTTCTACATCGGCTCCGGTGGAGCCGATGCTCTCTTGGAGCAGTGCTTGGACCGTTCGTACCTTGGTACCTAGCCCACCACCTATTTTCTCACTGATGCTGTCTATGTCCATGGCTCCGATGACTTCCAGTCCTCTCGGAGCTCCTCACCTGGACGTGGGCTCCTCAGGGCAGGGTGTGACCCCGGTTATGAGGTTGTCCTTCTCGGTTCCGGGCTCCCATCCCTCTTCGCGTGGGCCTGCTTTCTAGGTGATGGAGAAGGGTCCTTGCCTCTGCAGGCTCGCAGTCAGCACCAGTGACATCAGCATCAGAACCCCCCCCCCCCAGCATGCAGCTGTCCCAACCCCCTATTTCGGGATCCCGGGCACGGGAGCCGCAAGACCCCCCCTTTGAAGGAAACCCCTTCTCCAGAGTCCTTCTCAGATGATCCCACTGGGGAGCCACCTCGGAAGAAACGGTGTAAGAGGAAGCACCTTGATTCCCCGGAGGACTCGATCACCGAAGACACCAATTGTGATGAGGCGGAAGAGTCCCCACAGTCTCCCCGAGATGACATCTCATTCGGAGACATTCTCGAAATCCTCAAGCATTGGGGAGACTGGAAGTCCTCTAACCCTACTTCTGTGGAATCTATGTTCCTGCAGGCCTTCCGTGCCCAGCCATCTACATACTGGGTGACCCCACTGGCAGATGACCTTGTTAAGCTCATTGTGCAGCGTGCCTGGAAGGCTCCGGACAATGTAGAACCTGTCCCCCAGAGGCCAGACAAAATTTTATTTACACCTGAAGACCAGCCCCACTGGTCCAAGCGGTTGACAGTTGATACCATGGTCGTGGTGGCAGCCACCAAGAGGGAACTGGCAGGAGATAGTTCCACTGTCCATCCTCCAAACAGGGAGTCTCGGACCATGGACAGACTAGGGAAGCGGACCTATGCTTCAGCAATCTTCGCCATTTGGTCGCTGAACTATCTGGCACACTTCATTCGCCTCCAGAGAGACCTAATTTCTGAAATGTCTTCCTCTTTGGCAGGGGTACTGCCTGATGAGGTACGTGACACTGTCGCCTCGCAGCTAGCTACCCTTGAATCCATCTCAAACTCCTCAGTGTGTTTGATATCTCACCACCGAGGGGGCAGTTCGAGCTGCCACATCAGGAATTGTCATGAGACGTAATACTTGGATGAAGTTGTATGACTTTGCAGACCCCTTTAAATCTTCCTTTGTCAATGCACCTGTTGACGAATCTGCACTTTTTGGACCCAAAGTATGAGACACACTTGCACGAAGTGAGAAAGACGGAAAAACCTTGTCTGCTGTGGGCATACGCTTTTCCAACCCTCAGAGGTCCTACTCCAGGAACTAGAAGGGAGGAAAAATGTGGTTCAAGAAATCCCAAATATTTTTTCATGACACTCGTGGTGAGCAATCCCCCCGAGGCAGAGGGGGCAACTCATCTGGAAGACTCTCCTTTTGGGGTAGAGGGGGTCCTCGTAACCAGGGCGCTAGAGATTCTTTCTCAGGCAGACCCTACCAGAGCTCCTGAGCAGCGGCCCGAATGCTTTCCACTGGAAGCAGTTGGGGGTCATTTTTCTCTTCACCTACCAGCCTGGCAACTTATTACTACTGATGATCTGAAGTAGTTAACTTCATTTGTGCAGCAACCTATGGTAATCTGATCCGACCTCGGATCCGAACCGGCAGTTTTCAACAGCTTTAGATCTGAGCTCCAAGCTCCTCCCCCTACACATAATCCCCTGCCAACCCTGACTGACCTCAGATCTAGTTTGCCTCAGTTTACTTCAGCAGCTTGATCCCGAGTTCCAGGCGTTTCTTTCACTTTTGTGAAAAAATTTAACTTTTCGGACCCTTTTATTAAACTTTTGGTGTGAGTGTATGTTCAGGTCCCTTTTCTAATTTTAAGACTCTCTTAGTTTACTTTATTTTTTTTCATATTTAACCTCCCCCTTCCTTCATGGTTCCGTACAGGGTTGTGTGTGTGTGTTTGGGGCCTAGTGTGTGTGGTTTTACCCTTTTAGTTAATATGTCTGAGGCCCCAAAGCTGATTTTTTTCTAAGTGCACCGAGTGTGACCATAAGCTGTCCCCAGCGGATGGCCACACTCTGTGTGTGTTGTGCCTTGGGGTTGAGCACCTGTCCTCTGGTTGTACCATTTGTGCGGCGTTCAACCCCAGGGCACTCAAGGACCGGAGGTCTAAGCTGATTCTGGCGGGTCTTCTGCCCCCGGACTCGGCTTCTACCTCCGGTCCTCCCGTGGCTCCCGCTGCCACTCCTGCTTCCCTCCCCCCGGCCGGGACTCAACCTCCCGTCTTAGGCCCGGAGGAGAGGGAGGCTAGGAAAGAAAGAAGGAGGGAGAAACACCACAAGCGGATGGCCGAGGCCTCTGCTTCGGCCCCCCCCGGCTAAGCGGTCTTCTCCCTCCAGGACTTCTGGGTCTCCTCCTTCTCGGATCCGGTCCCCGTCCTTTTCACCGGGTCCTGAGGAGGAGGAGACCCAATCTCCTTCGAGGTCATCGAGGTGACACTCCCGCCCCGCCTCGGTGGCCTTGTCGAGATCTACCTGAAGTCTCACGGATGCAGATTTGGACCGGATGATGAGAAGATTCCTCCAGGCCCAACTGCAGATGGGAGTGCTCCTGCCTCCCCCCCTCCGGGGGGGGGGAGCTCGACCCCCTTCTTTGCCCCGATAGCTCCTTCTCCATCCCGTTTCCCGGGTTCGGAGTCTTCGGAGTCGGGCAGCCTTGGAGCCGGGGGTATGTCGGCGCCGATAGTCTCGGGTACTTCGGCGCCGTCACTCCCCTCGAGTCTGTCGGGTTGATTTTCTTCGGATCCGAGCTCTCGGAGCCGAGGGCTGAGCTTCGGATCTGGGGGTATCGGTATGTCTTCAGCTCCGTCCAGGTCGGAGCATGCTGGTCTGTCGGATCCGATCGTTTCGGTGTCGGCTCCGATCCGTCCATCGGATCCGAACGAGGGTCTGCTTTCGGATCCCAGAGACAGCAGCTCTCCCTCGGCATTCGACGTGGTGGAGAGGGCCCTATCGAGAGATTCCAGGCCCCCGGCCCTTGCCATGGCTCCACCCTGCACTCCTTCTCTGTTGGGTCTGACTACCATAACCCGGCCCCAGGGACAGCCTGCTTTGACGTCCCAGGTAGTTCCATTGGAACAAGACGTGGCTGGTGAGACCTCCACGGACAGCACCCTCGAGGAGGTTCCTCACAAGCGAAGGTGCAAGAGGAGGCACCTGGACTCTTCAGAGTCCTTGACTGAGGACACGGATTTGGAGGAAGGGGAAGGCTTCCCAAGATCACCCCCTGAAGATGTCTCATTTGGTGACATCATATAGATGCTTAGAATAAGGGGGGGGGTGGCCTGCCCCAAAGCCTACCTCGGACGAATCCATGTTCCTGGAGGCGTTTGAAGCAGGCCCGTCTACCTCTTGGGTGTCCCTCTGGCCGACCCCCTGGTAGGCTTGATTACTACTAGGGTGTGGAAGGAGCCAGACACTGTGGAGCCAGTCCCCAAGTGCCCGGACAGGATTCTTAGCCCACCCTCTGACAAGTCCCACTGGAGTAAGGGTCCCCCTGTAGATGCCATGTTGGTGGCGGCAGCTACCAAGAGGGAACTTGCTCAGGAAAGTCCCTTGGTTCATCCCCCGAGCAAGGAGTCTTGGTCGATGGACTGCCTAGGGAAGCGGGTGTTTAGTTCGGCTACCTTCTCTGTGAGGTCGCTGAACTACATGGCACATGTGCTTCGACTGCAGCGGGACCTTATCAAAGAGTACGCTACGTCGCCCCCCCGAGTCCATGTCGGCAGAGGACAAACAATTGCACTCCACCTGGATGGCCACTCTACGATCCATTTCTAACACCTCTATGCGGCTACTGTCCCATGCCACGGAAAGAGCCACTAGAGCCAGCGGAGCGGGCCTCGTCATGAGACGTCAGGCCTGGCTCCGGCACTGTGATTTCGCAGAAACCTTTAAGGCGTCTTTCGCTAATGCCCCTTTCGATGGTTCTGCCCTCTTCAGCAAAACTGTGCGAGATACCTTGGTCCAGAGCGAAAAGGACGGGAAGACGTTGTCTGTCGTCGGAGTCCGCTTCTCTGCTCCCCAGAGGTCCTTCTCTAAGAACCAAAAGGGACAGAAGAAGATGTGGTTCTGGAAGTCGCAACAGTCCCGTCCCGCTCCGGACTCCCAGCCCTTCCGCGGCAGAGGAGGGCAGGGTGGACACCGCCCTAGAGGCAGAGGGGGCCCGTGGAACTTTGGATCCAGAGAACCCTTCTCGGACCAACCCACGCAACACCCCTGAGGGGTTGCCCGACTGCTCCACTCTGGAGGCAGTCTGGGGGCGTTTCTCGAATCACCCAGCAGCTTGGGAGTCCATCACGACAGACTGCTGGGTGCTTCGCATCATATCCAGAGGATATCAGATTCCCTTTTCTCGTTACCCACGCAACCCTAGATACCTCCCCGATGTTCCACCCGATCAGAGGGAGGCCGCAGCAATGGAAATCCAACATTTGCTGGAAAAAAGAGCCATCCAACACGTCCCCCCAGACCAGTGCGGGTCCGGGTTTTACTCCAGGTTCTTCTTGGTGCCAAAAAAGACGGGGGACTTAAGACCAATCCTCGACCTCTCTTCCCTGAATCTGTCAGTAACCAAAGAGAAGTTCCGCATGGTCACTCTTCAATCCATTCTCCCCCTTTTGCGGGAGAACGATTGGATGTGCTCTATAGACCTCAAGGATATGTACTACCACATTCTGATGGACAGGCGATCCAGGAGGTTCCTCCGCTTCCGGCTAGGAGCCAGTCATTTCCAATTCAGGGTCCTCCCCTTTGGTCTCACCACAGCCCCCAGGGTGTTCATCAAAGTGTTAGCAGTGATAGCGGCTCACCTGAGGCTCCAGGGAATTCAGGTCTTCCCGTACCTGAACGACTGGCTCCTGACCGCCCCGACAAGGCATCTACTCTGCGCAGCCAGAAACTACTTTCTTCGTCTAGCTCCCCGGCTGGGGATCACTATCAACATAGAGAAGTCGTCCCTTATTCCGACTCAGACCATAGACTTCATAGGGGCCAGATTAGAGACAAACAAACTCCTAGCTTTCTTGACCACAGACCGGCTACTAACCCTGAGGCTACACGTGCAGGCCATTCTACAATCACCAGCTCCTCCGGCGGAATTGGTTCTGAGGGCTCTGGGCTCAATGGCGGCAGCAATCAACCTATTGCCAATGGCACGTTTGAACATGAGGGTCTTACAATGGACCCTTCAGGTCCAGTGGTCCTTTCTTCAGTATCCTCTGAGCCATCCCATTCCCCTCAGCAGGGCTTGCAAGAGGGCCCTCCTATGGTGGCTCCAATCTCCGGACCTCCAGCAAGGACGCCCCTTTTCTATGACCCCTCCACTAGCCACGGTGACCACGGATGCCTCCCGCCTCAGGTGGGGGGGGGGGGCATTGTTCGGGCAGGACAGTCCAAGGCACGTGGAACCTCACGGAGACCTTACTGCATATCAGCGTCCTAGAGATGAGGGCAGTGCTGTTAGCGTTGCAAGCACTTTAGGACCTTCTTCCTGTAGGAACGATTGCGATTCAGACGGACAATATGTCTGTTGTCTGGTACATCAACAAACAGGGGGGAACCAGGTCTTACCCACTCTGTCGAGAGGCCATGAGGGTGTGGGAATGGGCGATCACCAACCGCTTTCTCATAGCAACGCACATTCCGGGACGGTCCAACATCCTAGCGGACAAACTAAGTCACACCATCCTGTTACCATACGAGTGGTCTCTGAATCCCGAGATAGCGAATCGGATTTTCGCCAAATGGGGTCAACCCTGTTGCGATCTTTTTGCCTCTCCCTCGAACACAAAATGTTATGACTACTTCGCTCTCATTTCCCCCTCCGGGGAACCCCTGAGAGATGCTCTGGTGCATGCTTGGCCTCCTTTATGCTTACCCTCCTCTTCCTCTGATGCTGAAGTTTCTTCAGAAAGCCAGCCGGTTGGGGAGCAGGATTATCCTCAGTGCCCCGTTTTGGCCTTATCCTCAGTGCCCTGTTTTGGCCTCCTCAAACCTGGTTCCCTTACCTTTGGTCTCATCTGGTGAATCCTCCTTGGATTCTGGATCCCCGTCCGGATCTAATATCCCACCCCCTAGATCTCCCAGTCCCGAACCTGGACAATCTCAAGCTCACAGCTTGGCTTCTGCAGTTCCACTCATAGCTAGGACTCCCGGTATCTCTTCCCCAGTTAAAACTATTCTAGTAGCAGCGCACAAGCCTTCTACTAGAAAGATCTATAGTAGCAAATGGAAACGTTTCTCCATTTGGACAGAACGCCAAAGTTTGGATCCTTTCACAGCTCCTTTGCCTGCTGTATTAGACTTTCTGTCAGGGCTGTTTCATCAGGGGGCTAGTCAAGGTTCAACTAGCAGCTATCTCTCATTATCACGTGGGAAATGAACTGGGCCCTTTGATCACCACGAAATTGTGTAAGACCTTTTTGAAGGGCACCTTTCTGCTCAGACCTCCAGTGAAGGATGTAGTCCCTCCTTGGGATTTAACACTGGTGCTTCAGGCCTTGACAGCTCCCCCGTTTGAGCCTGCAGCTTCAGTAGATCTTAAATTCTTGTCATGGAAAACGGCCTTTCTTGTCGCTATCACCTCTGCTCGAAGGGTCTCTGAACTACAGGCCCTCTGTGTAAACCCCCCATACTTGACCTTTCACAAGGATAGAGTTTACCTCAGGACCAATCCCTCTTTTCTTCCCAAGGTTGCCTCTGAGTCAAATATTAACCAGTCCATTAACCTGCCAGTCTTTTTTCCTAATTACCATAACAAAGGGGAATACAAATTACACTCATTGGATGTGCATAGACAATTTCGCTTCTACATCCACAGGACATCTGGTCATAGGAAATCCGACCAGTTGTTCGTCTCCTTTGCCAAATTTAACTTGGGTAAATCTGTATCTAAAGTTACAATGTCTAGGTGGATTTCACAGTGTATCCTTTTAGCATATGAAAGTTCGGGCAAGCCCGCACCTCAGGGAGTCCATGCCCACTCTACTCGATCTATGTCTACCTCTGCGGCTTTTAGAGCTAGAGTCTCTTTGGATGATATTTGCTCGGCAGCCACTTGGGCCTCATCTCATACCTTTATCAGTCACTATAAATTGGACATTATCTCCAGAGGGAGAGCATCCTTTGGCTCTCCAGTGCTCCGGAACATCCTTCCATGAAGGCCGCCCAAGGTTCAGGTAGCTGGGGACTCTGTCCCATAGGTTGCTGCACAAATGAAGTTAACTACTTCAGATTAAGAAGTTATGTACTCACCATAACGTTCCATCTGAGTAGGTAAACTTCATTTGTCAGCAACCGTCCCTCCCTCCTGCCCCCTCACTTGCGAATGTATTCATACTCAGGTCCATGGGTTTTACCCACTTTATCTTTGAGAATAATAATCTTATAGCAGTTTCTGCTGTTGGGCAAACTTGATCTGAGGTCAGTCAGGGTTGGCAGGGGATTATGGGTAGGGGGAGGAGCTTGGAGCTCGGATCTAAAGCTGTTGAAAACTGCCGGTTCGGATCCGATTCCCATAGGTTGCTGACAAATTAAGTTTACCTAGTCAGATGGAACGTTATGGTGAGTACATAACTTCTTATTTGGGTGCAGAGAATTATATCCAGAAGCTACCTAACCATTCAATTTAACTCCCAGACCCGTCAAATGAATCCTTGATATACCACCCAATCATAGGGAAATAACAGCATTAGAAATAGAAAAGCTGCTAAGAAAAAGAGTCATCCAACCAGTCCCACCAGACTAGACAGGATCCAGGTTTTACTCGAGGTTCTTTTTAGTGCCAAAAAAAGACAGGTGGACTGGATACCAATCCTGGATCTCAGCCTATTGAACAAATTTATCAAACCTCAAAAATTCCAGATGGTCAAGGTACAGTCCATTCTCCCCTTCCTAGGGATGACACCTGGATGTGCTCTATAGACCTCCAGGATTCTATATCTCTATTTCTATTCAAAAGATCCTTCAGTACCTGACAACTCTTTTACATGCAGGAGCCTCAGCATCGACGATCACTATCACGATCACATTTAGCAGCTATCACCAGTTTTCATAATGGATTTGATAATTTTTCGATTATGCCACACCGCCTATGCAAGACATTTTTGAAAGGAGTATTACACATTAAGCCTCTGATCAAGCCTCCCTTAGAACCCTGGTACTTGACTTTGGTGCTTCAATCTCTCACAGGTCCTCCTTTCGAGCCCTTTGATTCATGTGATTTAAAGTTTTTGTCATGGAAAACCTTACTTCTAGCAGCACTTACTCAGTGAGAAGAGCATCTGAGCTGCAGACCTTGAGGGTCAAGAGACCTTACTTCATCTTCCACACGGATCGGGTGTCCCTTCGTACTGACCCTTCTTTCTTGCCCAAGGTAATTTCTGGATTTTCCATTAACCAATCTATTGACCTGCCAGTTTTCTTCCCTCAACATTCTAATAGAGGGGAGTACATTTTGCACACCCTTGATGTGCATTGGCAGCTTTGTTGTTATTTGGACAGGACTAAATCTTTCAGGAAAACAGATCACTTGTTTGTGGGCTTTGCAGGACCCAGATTGGGTAAACCTGTTTCCAGAGTGACTTTATCCTCCTGGCTTAGAAACGTCATTACCTTTACCTACCAACAGAATAAGCTATCCTTACCTTCCAGAATAAAGGCTCATTCTACCAGATCTATGGCTACTTCTGTAACATTTCATTCCAGAGCTTCTATGGATGATATCTGCACAGCAGCCACTTGGGCTAGACCTCATACCTTTATCTCTCATTACAAATTGGATTTGACCTACAGGGGGGTGAGCATCTGTGGGTTCTATGGTGCTCAGGGATATCCTTCCTTAGGGCCACCCAGGACTCAAGTAGCTGGGGACTCAGTCCTAATTGTAATGAATAAACAAAGATTTACATCATCAGATAAAGAAGTTATGTCTTAACATAACGTTCCATTCTTCCCACCCTCCTTCCCCTGCCTGGACTCCTGGTGGACTTTAGGAACTCCTCGTTAGGGTATTTGCTCAGACAGAGCCTTCTACTATTTTTTAATTACTCCTTTATTATATAGGGGTGGGCAAACTCGATCTGGAGTAACTAGGAGAAGAGTATTATGGGTAGGTCTTAGCTGAGAGTTTTTGGCTGGCGCGAGCTTGGAAACGGCCATATCGGTTCCGAGGACAGAACTGAAGTCCTAATTGTAATGAATGAACAAAGATCCACAACACCGATGGAATGTTATGGTAAGACATAACTTCTTTTTCAGCATCTTCACTTCGCTGTTTGTCTTCTGCAAAGCCTAGGGTTTACAGTGAAATTTCAAACATCATTCCTTACTCCTTCTTAGGCTCATGTGTTTCTCAGGTGCAGGCTCCAGACTGTTCCAATGCTGGTGTCTCTGCCTCCTCCCAAAGCTTTAACTCTGATTGCATTCTTTCAATCCATTCTTCCTCTGGACTCCATTATGGACAGAGAGTTTCTAAGGGCTGTGGGATACATGTCTTCTACCATTCCAATGTTCCTCTGGCCAAACTTCATTTGAGAAAGCTTCAGTGATTCCTAAAGTCAGTCGGGCTTCAATATTCTCTTCCTTTGGATTTTCTGTTTCCCCTTCTCCCATGCCTCAAACTAGAACTACATTGGTGGATTCTTCAGTTGTCCTTCAGCCCAGGGCTGCCTTTTCAAGTTCCATTCCCCACTGAGGAACTCATTTCAGATGCCTAATATATGGGTTGGAGGCCTCATTTGGTCCTGTGAAAGTGAAGGGTCTTTGCTGTCAAAAGAAGGACCACATAAATATCAAAGAGATGAGTGTGCTTCTGCTAGTCCTTTAGGCCTTTCATTCCCTTTTCCTTCTAGGGCACCTCAAAATCTTTGCAGACAATACCACAGTGATGTGGTACATCAACAAGCAAGGGGGAACAAGGTGTTATCTCCTGTGCAGACTAGCTCTTCAGGTTTGGGATTAACTGTCTAGTGTCAGGTGACTCTTCAGGCTGTTTATATTCCTTCAGATCAGAACATTGTGGCAGATTCTTTGAGCAGGTCCATAACACAAACTTACGAATGGATGCTTCACAGAGATGTGTTTCTGGACATTGTCCACCAATGGGGTACTCCTCAAGTAGATCTTTTTGCCTCCCCGACAGACAGCTTCCTCTATTTTGCACTAGAGTCCCATGTCCTTTGGCATAGAATATGGACGCCCTCTCTTTTTCCTGGAAGGGGATGTTTCTTTATGCCTTCCTTCCCCTTCCTCTCATACCACATGCCCTGTTCAAGATAGAACAGAATGCTCCCAGAATGAATCTTATTGGCGACTTCCTTTTGCCCCAGACAACATTGGTTCCCTCTTCTTCTGCGTTTACCCAAGGACAGTTATCACAAGTTACCTCACAAGGTGGACCTACTCACACAAGACAAGGGGTCTGTCATCCACTCCCACTTGTCCACTCTTCAACTGGCACTGTGGATGATAGGGTTTTGATACCTTTTAGGCGCCTTTTTTATCTGAGGACATGCTTTGGGTTCTGTTGGAAGCCAGAAAACCCACTACCTGAAAATCTTGTTTATCCAAATGGAAGAGGTTCTCTGTCTAGTGTCTTTTTTGTATCCTGGATCCACTTACTGTGGAAGTTCCTTAGGTTCTGTCTTATTTGCGTGAATTGCTCAATGCTGGGTTGGCATACTGTTCTGTTAAAGCCCACCTGTCAGCTCTTTCTGCTCATCTGCCTTTGACCCCCCCTTGGCTTCAAGATTCAAGGTCAAACAATTTCTTAGTCATTCTTCATATTAGCCCCCCACCCCCAAGAAGCCTATTTCTCCTTCCTGGGACCTTAATTTTGTTTGGAAAAATTGACTCAGGCTCCTTTTGAGCCTGCAGCTCCAGCTTCCTTACAACATTGCTCTTAGAAGACTGTTCTTCTTATGGCCCCTTACGTCAGCCAGATGGGTGTCTCAGCTGCAAGGCCTTATGGCTGTACCTCCTTTTTTTGTTTTTTATAATGGCAGGGTGTCTCTTCGTACTAATCCTTCTTTTATGCCCATGGTGGTTAATGAGTTGTCTTTTAATCAGTCTATTCATGTGCCCACTTTTTTTCCCTGTCTCCACAGTCTGTTAGTGAGAAGGTTCTTCACAGCCTGGACTTGGCATACACAATTCAGATATTATTTGGATAAAATTAAAGCCATTCATAAATCTGAACAGCTTTTTGTTTCTTTTTATCCTAGGTCTTTAGTTTTGGCTGTTTTTAAGCAAACCATTTCTTCTTGGATATCTAAAGCCATTTCCTTTGGTTACTCCTTTCATGTGAAAAGCCTTCCTTCATCTGTTAAGGCTCATTTAACCAGGGCTGTGGCTTCTTCTGGTGCTTTTTTCAAAGGTTTGGATACTAATTCCATTCTTGAGGCAGCTACTTGGATTTCTGTGCGTACTTTTACCAAGCACTATAAGTTAGCTGTTGTTTCTAGGGCTAGAGCAGGATTTGTCAGGGCTATCCTGCATGACTTTCTTGAGGGCTTTGCTGGGTCTTCCTTTTCCCAACATTCTCCCTGAGCTTTTGTATTGTCCCTATTGTAAAGAATATTGCAGCAGTCATATAGAAGGACATAATACAGTAGTGTAAAATCTTACCATAACAGTAAATCTCCTTCCCTTCACTGTTGCAGTATTCGCTCCCTCCCTTCTCCCCATTTCCTTTCTCCTTCTGGATGTACGTGGACTGAAATTCCTCCTGAGGCTTTTCATTTCTGGGGATAGTACATCCGTACATCACCTTTATGTCCTACGCTGGGTGCAGGGAGCATACGTGTGACATACGACATCCCTTTTACAACTTAAGACTTTGGTATGCTGGCCGGACGTCGGGCTGCCCTTGAAAGGGAAACCCTATTGTACAGAATACTGTAACAGTGAAGAGAAGGACATCTACTTTTATGGTAAGATTTTACACAACTGTACTTTCTTGTCCTTGGAAGGTAGTAAATTGGTCTGTTTTCCTTTCTTTTCTTTTTTTCTCTCATGTGTCGCTTCTTATTTGTTTTAGATACATCTGCAGCTTGTTTTCACATGTCACTAAAATTATTATTTTTTTTTTTATATTTTATTTTTTGACAGTTTTTATGCAGGAGATAGCTTGCTTTATACTCTGTTTCTTCTGGTGCTAGTCAGAAGTCCATGTCATGCCTTAAATGTTGTTAATTCTTTGACACTTGAGAGGGCTGGTTAGGAGTTGTACAGCCAAATCACTACCTACCCTGATGCCTAGTGGAGAAGAGGTTAGGATTAAACTTTCTACATCTGTGAATGCAATGTGTCTTAAAAGAGAAGACTAAATCCTGCAGGTAGTCACATTCATGCTGCTTTGGGAATGTGAATGCTGTAGCCCATCTTAACTGGTACAAGAATTTTCTGCACATTGAAACCGGTTGCATTTAATTATGATTTTAACTGCATTGTGTGCAAGAAGGGGTCAGAGTGAATGCACTGTATGCTGAAGCAGTCACTTTTCTTTTTTTTATGTTTACAGCAATTTGTCATCAGAGAACTGTGACCTGGTGCTGCTAAAATCTCTCTTGGCAGGACTCAGTCTACCTTCAAGGAGCGGGTCAGCAGAGAGAGGCCCAGAAGAGACAATGGAAGGTGAGCTAAGTGCAGCAGTGTTTGATTATGTTCATTATCATTATAACAATATGCAAAATGCTAATAATTTTTTTCCCTTTGTTTCCACACTCAGATCTGGTGGTTGTGTTTATAGGGAAATTATTTTGTTAGTCTCCTGCAGTAATGCTGTACCAAAAAATGCAAAGTCAGTAAGTAACTTCTCGGAAGCCCTTATTATGAGGCTTGTCTGGCATTAGAAGGGTCTATATTAGATCAGCAAACGCTTTAACAAGCGAACGCTGATTGATCGACCTTATTTTAGCGAATGTTCAAAATATCGAAGCAACAGAAACCCAAATTTTTTCCTAGGGAAAGAATTCGGTTGTCTGTTTCTGTTGCTTCGGTATTTTCAGTGCTGTGGTGGAAAGTTACGGGTCGGATTCAGGTAAGTGTGCGATTTGTGTGGATGTGAGTGTTAGGGTGGGTTAGGAGAGTTAGGGTTAGGACTCTGGTTAGGTATGTGTGTGATTATGTGGACGTGAGGGTTAGGGCGGGTTTAGGTGAGTTAGGGTTAGGGAGCGGGTGAGGTAATTGTGCCATAATGACGGACCTTAGGGTTAGGGTTTGGGTTAAGGTAAGTGGATAGTTAGTGGTGTGTGCATAGTTTAGTGTAGGGTTAGGTGTCAGATTTTAGGTGTATGTGTGTGGATTTCTGTTTGTTTGGTGTGCTTGTGTTGTGTGTATGTGTTTTGGATCAGCGATTCTTTTCCCTAGGAAAAAAATCGCTGATCTGACAGTTCAAGATTGTAAGCTTTTGCTTACATAAGGTTGATCAATCAGCGGTCACTTTTTTAAGTGTTCACTGATCTAATATAGACCCCATTAGAACATGGTGCAGTCCATTCATGCATTTTCTGTTTAGAATCACGAGAAGCCGATCCTCTCAACACTGGGGTAAGCCAGAGACCCAGTCTTTGGTGATATGCCAGTCATTTGGGGGATGGACACACACACTGGCAGTTTTGGCAGATCATTTTACCTGCCTACATGTCTTTGGAGTGTGGAAGGGAACTGGATGACTGGGCAAAAATCTATACAGTCTCAGGAGCAAGTTTCTCAAAAAAAGGGTCACTTTCAGTACCCCTAAAGTTTGTACCAAGACCTTGACCATGGTGGATTAAGCATTGCAGATTAAGGGAATCCCATATGTTACCCTACCTAGAGTACTGGTATTTGGTAACACCACTGCAGGACTCTCATGTGGCATTGTTTATACGAAGTAATAAAATGCTGGCTAAGATACCCTAGATGATGTGGTGTTACAGCAGGTACCTGTGAAACAGCCTTTACATTTAGATTTTGGAGGGGCTTTGATCAACCACTCTTGCAAGTGAATCCCAAGGACATCATAGTCAGATTACTGCAATGAAGAGTTAAAAGTCCTGTAAGATGCCTAAACATACTGCAGATGCACCTAGTATAGTTGTAATACTGTCCTCCAGTCATCCCAGACATTTAGTCCAGTGTTTGTCTTCCATGCAACATCACTAATCTGTTTCCTCAGAGCTGACTGATCCATTTGGAGAATCTTTCTGTAGCTTCCTTTAATTGTAACTCCATAATAACTGGTGCTTTTGTATGACTACCAAGGTTTTAAGTACCAGCATTGAAATTTCTTGTGATTTCATTTATCTCAAACATTTAACAGTGCCTTTCTAACATTAAAAATGTTCTGTGGTCTTTTTGTAGCATTTTTGTGGTCTTTTATCTTATCATCTCATTCTTTTGTTATTTAGAAGAGTCTTCATCTGGCTCCATTCCACTAGTCAGCTTATCTAGCTTTGCTCCACTGACAGCAGCTGAAATGGGTCCTTATCTGAAGAGAATTTCCAGAGGACAAGTATTAGAAGGTAATCTTTGACAAATATTACTGTAAAATTCACAAGCAGTTTGCTAGGGATGCACTGCTTCATAAATCTTTTCTTGCACAGTAAACAATGCTTATACTGAAATTTAAAAGGCAGTAAACTGTACCAAATATTCAGTTAAAGACTTTTAGTTTGTAAGCAAGTTGTTTCTGCTGTATATGCCCTGTATTACTAGTGTCTGTGTGTGTGTGTGTGTGTATTTTATCTTGCCTTTGATTTTTTAGTTGTATTGTAGTACTGTTGAAGCACCTATGAATTAAAGTTTATGATGGTGATAATGATTTACAGATTTCTGCTGTTATAATGTGCTTGTTACCATACAATGTCCATTCCATAGGTCACTGATAAAAATTCTTGCTTGGTCAGTCAAAGTTTACCAATTTACTAAATAATTTAATGATGCGTACTAATCTTCTGGGCATTCTGTAGCCACCAATATTTACAGTAAGATAGAAATCGGTTTCTATTTGCATCTAGATTATTATTTTGTTTTTCACAGACCTAAAGGTAGTTCATGTTGATTTGTTTGTAAAATCACCTTCTATATACAAAGTAGTACAGTTTTTATTCCTATGCTTGATTGTTTCAGATATCCTTGAAGTGCTGTGTGACATTGATGAGCTATCCAAACGGAGACCTGAAGTCCTCAGCTTTTTTATTGTAAGTTTTAACTTTAAACTAATTGTCTTCAGAATGAACACCTATTTTTTCTAAATAAATTATGTTCAAATCGTGAGTCAGCTAAACAGAGCACATTATTCTTACTTCCATTGCTTATTGTCAGCTAATAGCCTGAAGGTCACTAAAGACCTTGCATTTCAAGGCATGGGTTAGATATTTTAAGAGAACCATACATTTATTTTACTGTCGAGTGATCTGAGGACCTGCTTTACTGAAAATGTAATGGTAGTTTATTTCATAGTCTGGGCAAATGCTAACTTATGAAATTGTCATTTTTATATATTTTTATTAATAGTCATTCTGCATGATCTGCAAGTATATCTTATATGGGATAGAGAACACAACTGAAATATATAATTGTCTGGATAAGCTAGGCTTAGTCCATTACTTGTTTCAAAGATGTACCTTACCTTTTGTAGTCCATAAAATGTGAGTACAGACACAAGGATAGTAGCCTGCTTTTTGTAAAGTGCATTTAAACAACCTTTCGCTGTTTCTGCAAAAGTCCCCTACATTTTTTCCAGTCTGTCTGGTTAAGTAACATTACAGGTACATAACTCCCTGCTATATGTTACTTACATCTTATTTTAGTTTTAAATATAGGGATAAGTACATTGGATTGTTGAGTAGCAAATGTTCTACATAGCAAGGATCTCATGCAATATTTAAGAACTGATCCCATCTTTTGGGTATGATAAATCTTAAGATTTCTTAAAATAGTTTTACTGCTTGAGTATGAAGTTAATGTTGCTTGGTGATGTGAAATAATTTGCATTCTCATGTTTATTTTATTAATTTTAATGTGCTTGGATATGCAGGAATATGGCAGTCAAAGTACATATAGCTGACCTACTTTGTGGGGTTTTTTTCAGTAATTATTGCTCCAATTTTGCATTCATCTGCAAATATTGTGACATGAGGGGATGTACAGTTTCAAAAAGATCAGTTTGAATTCTGATTGATCCTGTTAGGTTATTTAAGCCAGTGATTCTTAGAAGTCTTGATATTGTCTTCTCTGAGATTCTGTGACCACAGAGGTGATTATATTTAAGTGGAAGGTGTTTGGGGTTTTCCACTGTGTGACTGATGTGGGTAATAAAGTCTCCTATAAAAAATAACTTAAAATTTGATTCTAGACTTGAAAAGTCTGCCTCGCAATAGTCTGAATCACAAAGTTGGTCTTTGTAGGACCATCTTTTTCTAGATCCAGATTGTATAATGGATTGAAGAAAAGAATGTGTTACTCATCAGCATGTGATGGTAAACCAAGCAGAATATTTTTCTCTTAAAACAGCCATGGTTTCTCCCTCAAAACTGTGGAAGGTGAATGTATTACTTTTCAGGGAGCTCACTGATGACAAGATTCAGAAAGGATTACAAAATATCCCAACTAACTAAAACAATGAGTAAAAAGGTCACACAGGAACACCAATTGGTTAAAAAACACAAAAAGAAATATCTAGTAAAACTAGATTTTCCACTGTGTGCTACCTTAAACCTCTTGTGTCAGAGGTAACATGGGATATTTGCAAATTACCACTTAAGGATATCAGGTGTTTCAGCTAAATGGCAATTCTGAATGTCCGTGACTTTTACTTTTAAGTTTTTTATGCCATGACATTTTGAGGTTTAAGGTATAGCACAATAGAACGTCTAGTTTTGCTAGATTTTTCTTTTTGTTTTTTTTTAACCTTGATTTTCGTGTGTGATCTTTTTAGTCATTGTTTTAGTTTGTTAATTGGGATATTTTGTAGACACCCTAATGTTTATGGATATCAGTTGGGTACAACAACCCTGTGTTTCCAAAAGTCAAACATTCCTCTTATGCTGTGCTGATGATGCCATAAAAAGGCAGAAACATGCATGTCCACAGCTAGAGGGGTTTGGCTTTATTGGTCTGAAATTGTCCATAAAAATCTTAAAGGTAAAAGAAAAAGTCATGGACATTCAGAATTGCCATTTACCTGAAACACCTGCTATCCTTAAGGGGTAATATGCATATATCCCATGTTGCCTCTGACACAATAGGTTTACGGTTTCACACAGTGGAAAGTCCAGTTTTGCTAGATTTTTCTTTGTGTTTTTTAACCAAGATTCAGAACTGAAGTATGGTGTTAAATGCCTAGTCCAGGCAGAGAGAGAGAGAGAAACTATGTAACACCTGTGCCCGTGACTTTACTGTTTCATAATATTGTCTTGGTAATTAAGATCTGTTTTCATCGAAACCACATCACAGCTGGTGCCAACTTATGCAGTGCATTATTGTTAATAAGTTGTTCAGTAGTCCATTTTCAAGTGGTCTGTGGGACAAATGTGTCATTTCTTTGATCTGGAGGGGCTGCCATCTTTAGAAACAAGGATTTCACTGATGCTTCTTCACACATGGGGAAACATGGCTTTCTTGAATAAATTAATTAAAAAGGATATAGTAATAGCCCATATAGTTGGTTTAACTGTTGATATATCAATACATAATTCCCCTAATTTGTTACAGGACAGGAAATATCTGACTGTGACAGATGGCCATTTTATCCAGGATTATTTTCTTAATCTTGTGGCCATTGAGTTCCAGAAAATGTCATAGCTTCCCTACTACCCAGAACTGGGTAAAGCAGTTATTAGAGAATGACTGAGAAGTTGTTCCTGAGATTTTAGTGTCCAGAGTTGATGAAGCTTTAACAAAGTTGGAGCAGAATCCTGTTAAGCACATCAGTTCTGTTGTGGATCAGTTTTTTTGTATATCTGATAATAAGTGGTGGACCATCTAGTTTGGTTTTCTTGGAATTATTGAAATAATTAGAAAGGTCTTGCAGAATGAGCCATGATTATGACCAGTGCAACAGAAGTTCAGTCACTGGTTCCATTGCTTGATGGCCCTAGCTTGCCTGGATAGGCATGCCCATCCTGAGGGCAGGGTGAAGTGGAGTGGAATACTTATCTTCTGTATGTACCCTTGGAAGAGGGTGAGGTGGAGTATGTGTTCTGGGGCAGGCTTTCAGCTTACCAAGCCTCTTGTTTGGTGGTTGCTGTCATGGGTGAGTGAGCAGGAATCTGCATCAACAGGGGGGAGGGCATTGCTGGTTTTCACAGTGGCATGGGTAGCCCACTCCCCCAACAGGAAATGGAGTTAGACTTTTAAATACTAAAATGTGCTTTCATTGCCAGGATGCCAGCAAGAGCACAAACTCCCTGATGTCTGCCAGGTTGAGGGCTCATCTGGATGGCTTTTGCCATAGTGAATCTGAATGACAGAAGTCTTAACTGTGAGGAAATGAATGGGCCTTGTCCCGTTGAGGGAGGCACGATGATCAGCATGGGAGAAAGAGAAAAGCATGTAGAAAAAATAATTAGGCGTATGTTGCTGTCAGGAGTAATATTAACAAGGCTTAATTTTCTTGGCCTTCTTATCACTAATCTAAGTTGACTTGAGAGTATTTTAAATTTCAGTGCACTGTTTAGCCCTGGATAAAGTTTTGAAAGTGGTTTTATCAGTTTTTCATAGTGATCTATTTTGTTTGTTACCCTTCTACCTATTTTTTTTTCTTTCCTATTTGTAACTTTTTTGTATGTGATCTGAGTGTCCTATATGAATTGCTTTTCTTTCCTTTATTCATCCTTAAGACGTCATTACTCATTTCCAAGACTTGCTTATATTACAGATGTTATGGCAACAGGAAAAACAGTGTTAATTCAGACAAAAGGAAGGCTGTTATAACCCTTGTCGAAGAAAAAAAAAAATAGTTGAGCAAAATCTTTACTTGTGATGAAGTGAAGATTTGAGCAAAGTTACTACTTGTCATCTCTAGTGTCTGTTTGATGACGTTAATGACTGCATGGTAATGGTAGGAGAGTTAAGTGAAATTGAATGGAATAGAATTCTGTTGCACAGGTTTTCTTGTTCCCATTTGCTAAGACCTTCAAACCCTTTGTCTAACATCCTTTACTCAACTATCTTATCATTTCCACTTCGACAGTACACAACTGTAATTATTACACAGACACTTTATTTTATTTTACATTTGTTTACCGGGAAAGTCCGACTGGACACAAGTACTTTTCAGCGGAGGCCCGAGGAGAAATGCTCTACATATTACAAAGACAAAATTTGACATAGTACAACTTTGTAGTTACAGAAGAGTGACATTTACATTTTCATATACAATAAATCATTTATGATACAAAAATTAAGTGATAAAACAATGTAAAGAAAAATAGATAAATTTGAACTGATTATAGAAAGACACCATTATGCAGTCTGTTGCAGAATGTCTATTCTGAGATATCATTAAACATTAAACACAGAGCAAAGGATTAAGTGTGGAAGGAAGATTAGGATATGAAGTATGATGAAAGAGGCTATTTAAGCTGAAAAAAAAATTCAGGTTAACTACCTGCCAGTATTGGAGGGAAGGTTATTATGAGTGAGCAGACGTAAGATGGAGGTAATCTATCCTGGTGAGTTACAATTGCAGGTCCAGTTTAATTGGAAGTGTGTTTTTAGGCATTTTTTTGAACTAGGTCAAGGGTAGTGATGTCTATTATATTTATGGGCAGTGTGTTCCGTTTTTTGGTTATATAGTTCGAATAGAGACGCTCCTGCAGAGTTGTTGGCTGTAGTGACTTGTAGAAGATGTTTGTTATAGGACCCCAGCACTGGATTAAGGCTGTATTAGGTTTTATAATGATGGGGTTTTCTTGGGGTAATAAAGTATATTTTAGGTTAGTATAAGTTGGTTATAAATTAGAAGTTGAGGAAGTTCTAGCCAGTTGAGTTTTTTTAGGGCTAAGCAGTAGTGATTTGAAATGTGAGCTATTAGAGGCAAACTTTGCTATTTTGTTATACCAAACTTCAAGCTTAGATATGACTTTGAACCACTTAATGTGGTTTGTCTTTATTGTTGTAAATAATCTGGATTACAATTACTCCTTATATTTTTGTTAGCTGGTAATGGTATATTATGAGTGTGTATTTTTATTATGCTCTTGCTATTTCTTATTAAATGTAATTCTTTTATTTGTATTCTTGGGCTAAAACTGAAATTGGTCACTTGTGATCAGCTCCCTGGCAAACAAATGTGAAATAACTAAAACAAAATAAAATATCGACACCTCAATTAAAAAAGAAAGTTTTTCAAGACAGAATAAGAGTGTCATCAGTTGCTCTCTAAATTTCTTTGCACAGCATAATGTGCATGTTTTAGTATAGCTTCTGACTGAAACTTAAAATACCCAAAATTTCAAAACTGGCATTTAAAAAAATGTTGTGCTCCCATGCACCATTATCTAAACCTACCCAGTCAGCTGACTAGTTGGTACTTAATGCGTTTTGCAGAAAGTGTCATCAGTCATCATCAGTCAATTTCCTGTCGGAAATAAACTACCTTTGAAGTTGGTGCACCCTGTAGGAGGAGAGCATATCTGAAATGCCATTTTTTGGGCTGAATATGTTAGTCTTATAATAACAGTAGGTTGGTTCCCTTTTTTTTTAATTTCTCCAAATGTTTTAGGTTTCTAATACCATGACGGGAATGGACCCCAGAAGTCAACGTACGATTAAAGTTCATGAAATTAGTATTGTTCACTCTTTGATGTCAGCCAAAAGTGCTCTTCGCAGCACCCACAGTGTGCTCAGTAATGACTCCTCCTGCAGTTCGTGCGGAGTTACATGTAGTGGTAGCATATCTAAATAAGATTTTAGACTCTTTTTTTTATAAGACCTGTTGCTCCTACTACTATTGGAACTATTGGAGTATCTTTATTCCTAACTTGCTCTCATTTCTGCTTGCAGATCCTGATATTTTATAACTTTGTTTCTCCCTGTGCGCAGGACACTGTAGTCACTGGGTGTGGTGATTTCAATGATCAGTGCTACTCTTGTCTTCTTTTCCTGGACCACTGTATCCAGTTTTCTAGCATCTATCTTTTGAATTGTTGGTAGTGGATGATCACATGTGATGTAGACTTCGTCATTTTCTTTGATACTTTGTGGCTCATGTTTCCAGTGCTTTTCAGCCACTTCAATACCATAATGTTTGCACAACCCCCAATGCAACAGTCTTGCTACGTTATTGTGCCTTTCATTATACAGTCCTACTGTCATTAGTATGTCACAACCAGCAATGAGGTGTGCGACTGGTTCCAGTTCAGTTTTACAAAACCTACATTTGTCTGTTTCTGCCACATGTTCAATGGACTTTGTAAACCAGTGTGTACTTAGCCCACTATCTTAAGCCGCCAGTATTAACCTTTCATCTCTTGATTTGAATTCACCTCTCCTTAACCATTCCTGTGTTCGTTTCTGATCAAAATGAGGTTCTTCCAGAAGTTTTCTTTACTTGCAACTATTTATGCATTTTCCACATTTCTTGCCTTTTCATCTGGTCCTTCACCCTATATTCTTTCTTTTGTTGTTTGGCTGCCTGATTTTTATTTACTTCTGGTTTGATTTCCATTCCTGCTTGACTGTAATATGCTTTTGCTAGATTAATCAGAGAAGTCATCTTACATTTATTCTCCTCATGTTTCAAAACTTTTACTATGTTTGGAGCTTGCAAGGTCAGCACATATGTGTGGAGTCCCACGATTGCAGATCTGTACATGTAGTCAGTTTCAAGGAGGCCCATCCCTCCTTCGGAATGGGGAATATATAATCTTGGTATCCACTGATTTTTATCGATCATTTAGTGAGCATGAAGCGTCCTTCTTGTTTCTATCTGTGTTGAAATTTTTAATTTATTATTTGCGATAGTGCATGATAGATCCCGGCCTGTTCTAACACTGCGCACTGCTTTTATCACATCTATCTTTCTTAGTATTTTTGTTGATCTATTCTCTCTTCTGTAGTCTTCTAATAGTGACACTTCTTGTCTTAATTGCTTTATATTTTTCTCTATTCAATACTTCCATGATGGTGTTCGATTTCTCCCCTTCCTTTGCCTCACTACCCTGTGCTCTTGTGGTAGAACGTTATCAGTTATTAATTGATCTGCCCAGTAACAGTTTCTGTTTACTTCTGTTATGGTGCATGGATTTGTATAGAAGGTCCTATTTACTGTGTTCATTTGTTTTATCAGACTTCTGACTTTTGGGGTTTTATTGACCTTCTGCAGTCTATTTCTTTCATTGATTTTAATATATCTATGGCCATTAAATCAAGCAACTCTTCCCTTAGTTCATTTTCTTCCAGACTGAGGGCACATCCTTTGTTTTCCACTTCCTGCAGACATTCTGTAGAAAGTTCTATAGCATCTTCCTACGACACCTTCTCTTCAATTTCATCCTGTACCATCCGTTGCTGTGTCATATGGGAACTCACTGGCCCATCACTCCACAAATTGACGGCATCAGAGTTTCTGCAGCCTCCTGATGTTCTTTGTGTTTCACTGTTGCAGTCATCACATTTGGGTTTTCTGCTTGCAGTAGCCCTCAGTCAGCCTGATTAACAAAGTCTTGGTCCTGCGTCAGTTGCTGTCTCATCTTCCATGACGTCAGGTAGTCAGGGGTATAAAGCATGCAGCCGACGCCATTTTATCAGTCTTTCTTGCCATGCGGTGCCCGAAGCAGTTTGCAAGTGCCAGTCGGCCGACTTACGGAAATTTTCGTTTTCAAGTTTCAGAACCGAAGTCTTCAACTAAAGCGAAGTACCCCATTGGGGAAACTTTTTCTTGCTCTAACCAATGTCAGTAAAAGTCAATAATTGTATTTCTTGTGGAAAGTAAATACCTCATAAAGACTTTAATTCATACTGTATTCCTTGCCTAGGCCCAGACCATGATGTACCTAGCTGTCAGTTTTGTGCCTTATTTAAACATTGAACTATTCGTCATCGGTATATTTATGCTTCTAAATATTTCGGTACTCGGTTCAGTTATCCAGATATGGCTTCAGTAAGCCACCCGACTACAGACATTCTGAAAAAGCGCAAAGATAAAGACAGAGGCAGGCCGCCTAGGTCCAAAGCTGCTGATGATGCTTCTCCTAAGCTAGGTGCCAGTTCACCGGTACTCACGCTTTTGCAGCCCCTGATACCCGCTACTTCAGATTCGCAGGGCTCTACTGAGACCCATTTGGAGTCCAATATGTCGCGAAATGCTTCAACCGTGGAACCTGCGGATGTCTCTACCTTGGATGGGTTCCAGAGCCACTGTGCAGGCACTGGCTTCTGAGGGTGTATTCAGGCCTACTGACTTGCATATTAAACTGACGACATCTTCTTCTTCAAGGACTAAAACTTGATCCAAGCCTAGAAAACCGATGCCCAGACCACATGATGCCTAAAAAACAAATAACAATGGCTGAAGACCTTATTACTTTAATCAGGGGGAAGTCAACCTTCCCCCTCTAAGAGACCTTCTGATCAGGATTCTGAAATTTCTGTTTCTTCTGATGACCAGCATTTACCCCTCTCTGCCTATGAGGATTCTGATGCAGAGGAAGCTATTCCCTCTGCTTCCCCTCCAGAGGATTTCTCTTTTAGTGAAACATTGCATACTCTTAGGGAGCATTTCTGCTGGGAAACCCAGGATTACTCCTGCCCCAACACAGGCCTTTTAGCTATCTCTCCTGTACTGGACATTGTTGATGATGCCTTCATGGAGTCTAGCTTGGCCCCTGACTCCTTACTTCCTGCTCCCAGAAAACCAGATAGATATTACAGGGTTCCTGACTCTCACAAGTTCATTTTTAAAAATCCTACTGTGGATCCTGAGACCATTTCACAGGGACCCAAGGGCATAAAGGCTACAGTTGCCAAAAATCCTACTCCCTCTGATAGAGATTCCAGGGCGCTGGATAGATGGGGTAAGAAGGTATACACTTCGGCAACCTTGGCCATTAGGGCCTTAAATTGCCAGTTTCATATGTTAAAGTATCAGCATCACATTATTGGATTGCTTATACAGAAAATGATGTTGATTCCTGACTGTGCTGAAAATAAGGATTTACAGGATTTAATGCATTCTGCTGAACAAGTTGGAAAACTTACCTTGCAATGTGGTTTTGATTCACTAGAGGCATCTTGCAGGGCTGCTGTTACTGGGTCTGTACTTAGAAGGCATGCTTGGCTTAAGGAGCAATCTTTGCCAGATCATGTTAAAGCTAAACTGTTGGATGGTCCCTTAAACCAGGACCGCCTGTTTGGCAACAAAGCAGAAGTACTTAAAAAGATGTAGGAAAAGGCTAAATCTATGCAAACTGTTAAAGATTTCCTGCAAGTGCAGCCTCCAAGATTTTGTAGGCATTGGCCCTCTAAGAACTGGTCCTTTCCTGCCTCTTCCAGGCCTTCTCAGTCCAAACCCAGACCCAGCAGAATACTCAGGCTTCAGTCCCAAGGTACGCACAGGACTAAGCAGTGGGGGGCTCCTACTTCCAAAGCAGGGAGTAGTAAGACCCCCCCCTTTATGGTAAACTGTCTCAATGATTTAACTTTAAAACTTCCAAGCCCTTCTCAACTGACTTCTCCTATGGGGGGAGATTGCTCTGCAGGCGAAAAACTGGGAACTCATTACCCAGGACAAATGAGTTTTAAATATATTTTCCCAGGGATACAGATTCCCATTCCACACTTTGTCAACCCCAAACGGTTGTCCAGTTATACCCCTAAATCAGTGGGCAGAGGCTCAATCAAAAGCAAGTTCTCTGCCTCTTAAGTATAAGGGCTAGTCAAAATGTCCCAGAAGAGGAAAGGGGGGGACAAGGTTTCTACTCAAGACTTCTTCTGGTGCCCAGAAAAGACAACTCCTGGCGTCCTATCCTGGATCTCTCTATCCTAAAATTTTTTTTTTGGTGATCCCAAAATTCAAGATGCTAACTCTTCACCAGTTGCTTCCTATGCTAGGCAAGGATGCTTGGTTGGCAACACTGGATTTAAAGGAAGCCTACCTGCACATCCCAATCAGGGGATCTTGCAGAAGATACCTACGCTTCAAAGCAGGCTTCATGCACTATCAGTTCTCTGCACTGCTTTTTGGCTTATCTACTCCGCCCAGGGTATTCACAAAGTGCCTAGCTCCAGTCATTGCATTTTGCAGGCAAAGAAATATTCACATATACCTATACCTGGATGATTGTCTACTTCAGGCAGAAAGCCAGGGCATACTATTGAATCATCTGGCGTTTGTACAAAAAGTGCTAACTTCTCTGGAGTACACCATAAATGAAAAGAAATCACATCTGGTACCCTGCCAACAAATTGTATTCCTGGGAGCAAGCTTGAACACAACTTCCCAGATGGCTTCCCTCACGCCAAAGTAATAAGTTCATTTGACAGCTTACTTCAAACTTATGGCCACAAAGACCCTGCTATCTGCAAGACAAATACTGCAAACCTTGGGGTTCATGGCCTCCTACATTCTTCTAATTCCATATGCAAGACTGCATATGAGGAAACTACAATGATGTCTAAAAAGCCTATGGTGTCAACATTCTCAGGATCTAGAAGCAATGATTCCTGTCATACCTTGTCTACAGATAGAGTTCCTCTGGTGGGCAGAGGCCTGCCACCACAGCAAGGGGACTGCCATTCACTGTACCCCCTGCCACCCAAACCCTAACAACAGACTCATCAAACTATGCATGGGAGGGGCTCACTTGTCAGGGCAGTGCATTCAGGGCAAATGGAACCCAAGTCAAATGCACCTGCATATCAATCAAAAAGAAATGTTAGCTGTACAGTATGCTCTGACAGCCTTCAAGGACCCCATTCTTCCAGGACAGTTATTGGTAAAGATGGACAACACCACTGTTATGTGGTACATAAAAAGCAGCATAAAAACCACCCCTCCTCTCTCATCCGCTGCTGAAGCAATTCCTCAGAGGGGCCAAAAACTTAAGACCACCCAGGAGAGCCCCTACTCCAGCCTGGGACCTTAACTTTATATTGGAAAGGCTCACTCTACCTCCCTTCAACCAAGCTGCAAGTGCAGAGTTGAAATTCCTTTCTTGGAAAACAGCTTTCCTTCTTGTCTGAATTTCAGGCCCTTATGGCTGTGGAGCCCTTCATCATCTTTCTTGCAGACAGGGTGTCCCTCAGGACCAATCCCTCCTTCATGCCCATGGTGGTATCCAGTGTGGCCCTTAATCAGTCCATTCATTTGCCAACTTTCCTTTCTAATCCACAGAACAAAGGGGAACGAATACTGCACCCCTCGGACGTGCACAGAAAATTTAGATTTTACTTAGACAGGACTAAACCTCTCAAATGATCTGAACAGCTGTTGGTTGCATTTGCTGCAGGGGCAGAGGGGAAAGCTATTTCAAAGCAAACCATGTCTAAGTGGATTGGCCATTGCATTAATTTCTGCTATAAGCACCATGGAAAACCTACCCCACAGGGGATAAGACAACATTCAACCAGGGCTGCATCTACCTCTACAGCCTTTCTCAGTGGTGTCACTACCAGAGGCATCTTAGAAGCTACTACCTGGAGTTCTGTACATACCTTCATCAAGCATTACCACTTGCCAATTTTTTCTAAATCCAGAGCTGCCTTTGCCACTGTAATCCTGCAGGGTATTATAGCTGGTCCTAATGCTATCTAATTGCCTCCTCCCATCCTTAGCTTTGGGAATCTACCCAAATGTGATGACTGCAACAGTGAAACACGAAGAACATAGTACAGTTGTGTACAGTTACCATAAATGTAGATGTTCGAGTGTATTCACTGTTGCAGTCCTGGTTACCCTCCCTCCAGCCCCCTGACTTCTATTGTCTATACATCTATTCTTGTTTACTATGCTTAAAGCTTTCTGGTGTATTTGTTTTTTGTTGAAGGTGTAACCTTGTATGTAATTGCTTCCCATTATGGGGGCACCTGACATCTGGGTCAAGAAAAACTGATAAAATGGCGTTGGCTGCATGCTTTATACCCCTGACTACCTGATGTCATGGAAGATGAAAATGGAAAAAAAACAGCCACAGCAAACTGTCAAAAATGTCCACAAATTTAATGGTACACAGAACTGTTTGAAGCACTTTTTGTTTGCCTAACTGGCAAACTTCATCAGAAACAAGTTACCGAATTCAAAACTCCATTTTATAAAAACAGCTGGTTGAAATTAACCAATTAAAATACATTTGCTTTGATTACTTAAAGTAAAAAGCACTTCAAACAGTCCTGTGTACCATTAAATTTGTGGACAATTTTGACAGTTTGCCGTGGCAGTATTTTTTCCATTTTCCTAGTTGGTTCGCCTTTTTGTTTACTGGTCATGGAAGATGAGACAGCACCCGACGCAGGACCCAAGACTGTTAATCAGGCCGACTAAGGGCTACTGCAAGCAGATAACCCAAATGTGATGACTGGAACAATGAATACACTCAAACATCTACATTTATGGTAAGTGTACACAACTGTACTTTCCTTCCCTTTAGCTTTAAGTGAATGTTTATACTTGTTTCCTGTGGAAGGCTTCAAAATATCTTGATATGGCACCTGACCAATTGCTTCCTGTTCCACTGGTTTCTCCTTAATTTGGATATCCATTGTTCTTTCCTGTTGTGGTGCTTTGTGCATTAGATTTTCTACACTGAATCCTTCACTTCACAGATGCTCCATAATCTCAATTTCTGTTTCTTTAACTTCTCCATTACTGATCTCCTTTTCTACTTTTCCTCTGTTTTATTTTTTGTATTGTAAAGTTTTCCATATCCAGATTCCTTTGCCTGTATTTCTCTTTAAATATCTTTGGTGCTGCTCTTTTTGTATTGGTTAGTTTTGCTTTCTCCTTTGCATAAATATTACATCATATTAAATCTCTTTTTCTTTCCCATGTCCATATTTCTTCTTCAGATGTATCCTGATCTTCCTGCTTCTCCTTACTTTGGGGTCTCACTCCATCATGCTGTGATGTAGTCTGTGTTAGACTTTCTACATTAAATCCTTCACTCCGCAGACACTCCATAACTTCAGCTTCTATTTATTTAACTTCTGTTTTACGAATCTTCTTTTCCACATTCCATATTTGTGATATTATTTTTTTTTATTGTGAAATTTTCCGTATCTGGATGCCTTTGCCTGTATTTATCTTCGAATATCTGTGTGGCTGCTTTCTCTGTATTAATTAACTTGGCTTTTTCCTTTGCATAAATATTGCACCATATCAAATCCCTCTTTCTTTCCCATGTCCATATTTCTTTTTTATACTTTTCAAAAAAAGTCTACGTTTTGTTTACATTTTTGCAGTTCCTCATATGCTTGTTTTTCCAAACGGATCAAAGTTTCTTCATCTATGTACTGTTTTTCAAAAAATCTGTTGTATTAATGAACACAAATTTTTATTTGAAGCTTCTGACAGTTTTTTTCTATGAAAGTATTTTTCTTTCCTCTAATTTATCTCTTAATCTTTTTATATATTCTCTGTCTGGAAATTCTGGGCTTTTTGCATAATAGTAACAATACACAATTTATTTTTTATCCTCAGTAGTCCACTCTGTCGTCTTTATGGCTCTTCTTTGACCAGTCAGTTTTTGTGATTTTTGTAGACTGCTACTTCTTTGTACAACTGGGGGGGGGGCATCCTCCCCTTGGGCCTGGCCTGGTCCCATGTCATTTTTTCCCATCCTGTCCCCAGTGTGCCTACCAGGATTGGGCACTTTTTATTCTGGGACTTGTGCACCCAGCTATCTTTTTTTGTTTCGGTTTACTTCTTTCCGTAATATGTGCTCTTTCCATGATATATGCTATATAAATACAGTCTATATATCAGTGTCACCTTGTTGAGATTTAGTGAAAAACAGGGTCCACCTCACAAAGGTACTCACTAAGACTTGAGGATGAAGTCAGCTTCGGCACTACTACACTCCTTTGCTTGCTGACTTTTCACCTCTCCATTAGGACCCTGATTCCCTTTCAGTATGCCAAAATAGATGTCCCTTTAACATATTTTAGAATATATAAAATCAGGCACACAAAAGAGACACTGCATGCAATGAGCTTATTTAAAAAGACAGAAAATTTATTTTTAAACAAATTTGTTACATCATTTTGATATTCAGTACCCATTCTTATAGTGATTCAGATTGTATGCAGCTGTTTTTGCCCCTACTTGGATGAATCATCAGCCTCACTGTGGTCAAACAGTGAATATTTTTGTAACAACTGTTAACAAAATGACATCTGAAGTGCCTTGTTTTTTAGGTCATTGTAACCAGTAAAATCTGACATCACAGCTCTTTATAACTGTCTTCTGGTGTTGTATTCTATAATGCTTTATTCTTTTAATCATTTTTTTACCAAAGTCCCTTGATTTAACCAACACAAACTTACTATCTCAGCAGCTGGGTTTAAGATAACCTATATTAGGTCTCTTATAGATAGTGCCTGGTGGAAGAAATTTAAGTGAATTGGTAAGTGTTTATCTGAAAAATACTTCCTCTGAATAATACTGTAACTGCTTTTTCATCTACAGTGCTAGAGACTAAATTGCTGTTTTTTATAGCCCTTTCTTGTCATTCTTTGCACCTAGTATTTAATACAGTGCATTCATGCAGTGTTGCACCTTTCAGTGAGACATTTTCCTAAATTTCAATATTTTCTGAAATAAATAGAAGCTAATCTAAAGCAACAAACAGTGATCAGTGAATCAGTCACTGTAGCCCCTGTCCATCAGTAGGTTTGACAGTCCTATACTTGCTCCTTTCTTACTGTGTGTGTGTCCTGAACAAGTCACTGTCATAACTGTCATCATATTAAGTTCATTTTGACTTTAATGTTGTTAGTCTTTTATGTAACTTCTTTCTTTGTTTTCTTTGTAATGGTATATCTTCTGCACAAGTCTAGATGTGCTCAAAACAGAAAAATACCCGAACCAAAGTGAACAGAGATGGCCTCAAATGTCAACAATATGTATTTTAATAATCCAAAGAAATACAAATGAATAAAAGGATTCAGCACTTTCATCTGCAAACATAACCAGACTTCTTCAGAATCAATTATACACATTCATAGCAACCATTTAAATACCCTACTTAAAATGATCACATGTTCAGTCCCCTCCAATAAAAGCTAAAATACAATTAAAATGTAATTGGAATGCGATTAAAACCTGAACAGGTGTGAAAATCCGGAACCAAGCAATACCGAATGCAGCTTAAACATGGTAAGACTTAAGCCTAAGAACACTGCAATAGATACATATTCATTAAGACCAGGTAAAACAGTAGCATTCAGCTTTAGTTGCCAGTGTAATTCCCTTTTTTCAGTATAATCTTCCCAAGGCCCACCACTTGGATTCCTGATGATTTGTTCCAAAACATAAAACAAAAAATGATGACCAAGGTGGATTGAAATATGCTTATACAAAGTGTTCTTAACATTTTGTTTTCTGATGTCTAAAAGATGCTCATAAATATGCTCTTTCAACTTTCTTTGGGTCTTCCCCACATAAAACCCATCACAATTGTGGCTTACAGCAAGGTAAACAATACCCGTAGAGTTCCAATTACAGTAAAAACAGGGTTTTATAACATTCTGCTTAACCTTGACAGAATCACCCACCAGGATGTATCTACATTGGGGGTAGAAGCCACATTTAGCCATACCGTGTTTTTTTTATTACTAGTGATACCACCATCCTGGCTGTCTACTTCCAGTATATTCTTAAGGGATCTCCCCTTATGATATACCACCGAAGGTTTTGCCCCCACTTTTTCAACTACACTGTTAAAGAATGAAAAAAAAACACACCAGTTTTTCCCCAGGACTTCTCTAATGTGCCTGGACTCTAAGGTGTATTCAGTAATAAAAGATAAGGTGTGGTCCTTCACCCCTTTGGGGGAATCATCAAACAGCTCTTGAACATTGTTAAAAGAAGACCTTAACAGAGGTAAAATCTTCCCCTTTTTGCTTTTCAGTGCAATACTAGGGTTAATATCCTTAACCAAATTGGAAGGCTACCCCCTTACAACAAACATATCTGCTTGTTTCAAACATTCTTCTTCAAATCTAGATGTCCTTCTGTTCACATGTTGCATTATTGTGGACTCTTGAGTTTCCGCTCTTGCTACCCAAACATTTGGCCAGTTTTCAAAAGCTTCTTATCACTGCTAGATGCGTGGGACATCTGATGTAGCTAGGAGAATGTGGGCCATAAAAGTGACGTCTGCACATACCAGACCTCAGAACTTCTGTGCTGCCAGTCGAACATCAGCTGTTCCTGCGGTACCAGCCATCGGATTGAAAAGTACCAGATAAGTACCCCATTGGGGAAGGGTTTTTTTTGGATCACTGCATGCCTGTGTGGGTTCATGTCATCCAGGAAGGGTAAGAGTAAGTGCAGTCGTCAGATCCATCATAAAAACACCCACGAGCTTTGCCTTTTTTTCTGGGCCCTACACATGACCATAAGTCCTGCTCCATCTGCCAGGCCTTTATTCCGAAAACCTTGCTTAGCAGGCTACACGCTTTAAACATCTCGAGAGAGAGTCAGCATCTTAAGCTCTTAGCTTTAGGTATGGAAGGGACATCTGGTCAGCCTGTCGAGCTGCCCAAGAAAAAGGCCAAAACTGCTAGGCCTGAATCTGTAGTTGCACTTCCACTACCCGACATTCCTCCTGTGGCTGGCATCAGCCTGGAGGAACGATTGGTTACCACCAAAATCTGTACAGTAGGTACTGATGTGGAAGCCGCAGAACCCAGAGAGGATAACACGTCCTCTGAGGTTTTGCAGATGTCTGCTTCCAACAGCGAGGGGGAACCTGGGCTTGCACTGGCCATCTGGGCAGATCCCTCCATTCCCTCGGTGGTAACTGACCCCAGGCCTACCTTGGCTCCAACTCCTGCTAAGCCCTCTCTTAAAAATAAAAGAGAAAAGGATGCATGTTTCTCCACAGGCTAAGAGCCAGCCAGATTGGCAAGCTTTTTCGCAGAATCTTTTCAATGACCTTATGACTCTAAGGCCTGCTACTCCGTTAACATCCCCAGTGGCTCCTCCTGTGATGAGCCCTAGGCCTCAGACCTTAGACACTTCAGTCTTCTGACTCTTCCTCAGAGGATTCCCTTTCCTATGTCTCCCAGTTAACTTCCCCTCTTGGCTATGCCTCCCCAGAGGAAGAATCTGCAGAGGCAGACTCCCCAGCTGAGCATCTCACCTTTGGGGAGACCATTGCTAAGATGAGGGCGCATTTTAAATGAGATTCCTTTGAAATTAGAGAAATTCAGAAAAGATATTATGAACTTCTTCAAATGGACTCCTCTGCCCCTTCAGGCATACCACCAGTATTGCCAGCATTTCTAGATGCATTCAGTGCTGCATCTCTCAATCCTGATTTATAGCCCCCCTGCATCCTGAAGGCCTGATAGATTCTACAGAGTCCCTGAGGGAGTCAAATTCCTGGTTATGTGCCTTGCAGCTGACCCTGGTACTGTCTCAGTGTCAGCGGGTAAGGCATCCAAATTCCTTCCATCTTCTTCCCTCCTCCCTACTGACAAGGACAGCAAGGCCATGCAGCACCTTGGGAAGAAGGTCTACAACTCATCAACTTTGGCTTTCAGGGCAATAAATTATCAAACCCACATGTCCAAATATGCCCTATCCCTTTTGGAAAAAGCCACTAAACAACTGAGAGGCATCGCAGATTTTCCTGCCAAAGCTCAGTTGTTTAGCCTTATGTCCCTTATCTCTCAGGTGACTAGACACTCCATTAGGCGCAGTTACAATGCTGCAGAAGCTTCAGCAAGGTCAGCTGCCTATGTCCTGAGAAGATATTCTTGGATAAGGTTACAGCCCCCAGAAGAACAGCTCCCTTTCTTTCAACCAGTTCTAGACAACTTCATTTCCCAGGGTACTATTCAACCTCTCCCCCTGACAAAAAAGGGAAAAGGGTTCTATTCCAGGCTGTTCCTGGTCCGAAGGAAAGATGGCCCCTGGAGACCAATCCTAGCTCTCTCCTACCTCAGTCTCTTTCTGCAAGTGCCCACTTTTCAAATACTTACTCTGCCAACCCTTTTCCCTTTGATCTTACCTCAGGGGTTCGTGGCCATCTTGGCATTCAAGGATGCCTATCTACACATCCCCATCAGGCCCAATTTCAGCAGATTTCTGTGGCCACCTCACATTATCAATTCTCGAGCTTGCCCTTTGGCCTTTCTACAGCACCAAGAGTTTTCAAGTGCTTGGCACCAGTGGTAGCCTTCTGCAGGACCCAAGGGATTCAAATATTCCCTTACCTAGACAACCTGCTTACTCAGACGGATTGCAAAAAAATCCCTCCTACTCCAGCTACAGGCAGTTGTATCCCTCCTGCAGGCACTGGGATTAAAGATAAATTATCCTAAATCCAAGCTGACCCCCTCTCAGGACCTCGTTTTCCTTGGGTGCATGATAAGAATGGATATCATGGAGGCCTCCCTACCAGCTCAAAAGGTAGAAAGCTTAAGGCTGTACCTGCTCACTGTCCTACAGGCCATGAACTTGACTGCCAGGCAGTACCTCAGGCTCCTGGGTCACATGGCATCGACCATTCCCATGTTGCCATTGGTAAGTCTTCACATGAGAAAGCTACAAGGTCCATATGGACGCCGCACTCTCACCCTCTAGAGTACAAAATTCCCCTCTTACCTTGCATCAAGCAAGAGATTTAATGGTGGGTGAATCAAGAGAATTGCAACCCAGGTCTACCCTTACAGGCCCCCCTGCCAGTGCAGGAAATGTACATGGATGCCTCAGATCTGGGGTGGGGAGCAACCATGAGTTCCTTAAGAGTCCTGGGTACTTGGCCAGGCCCCTTCAAACAGGAGCATATCAATATCAAGAGAGATGAGAGCAATTCTTTTAACTGTAAAGGCCTTCTAACCCACTCTGAAACAAGGCCCACTGAAATTGTTAACAGACAACATTACAGTTCTATGGTATGTCAGCAAGCAGGGGGGAACAAAATCCTGCTTGCTATGCAGACTAGCTCGTCAAGTGTGGGAACTTGCTACAAAACAGGGAGTCAGACTTCAGGCAATATACATCCCTTCAGAACAGAATGCTCAGGCAGACACCCTACGCAGGTCCATGTCACAGTCCCACAAATGGATGCTCCACAGGTATGTGTTCTTGGACGTACACCACAAATGAGGTACACCTCAAATAGATCTGTTTGCCTCCCCTATGAACAGACAACTTCCATCCTTTTGCACCAGGCTACCCAGCCCTCTGGTGAGGACATTGTACGCCTTTTCAATCTATTGGAAGGGGGTGTTTCTTTATGCATTTCCCCCTTCCCACTAGTAATACATATTTACTGGCAATCTCTGAACCTCACTCTGTGGGTTATAGAATTTTAATCCCTTACAGACACATCTACGATGAGGACATGCCCACAGTCCTGCAGGAGGCCAGGAAACCTAATACTAGGAGATCTTATCTGTCTAAATGGAAAAGATTCTCCATATGGTGTCTACAAAGGCAGTTGTTTCCTTTCCAGGGTGATGTCCCTTTGGTACTGTCCTATCTGTGTGAACTTTTGCAGTCAGGGTTGGCATACTCCTCCATTAAAACTCACCTGACTGCCATTTCAGCTTGTCTGCCTCTGAATCCTCCTTTGGCTTCCAGATTACCTGCAAAGCTGTTCCTAAAGGGATCGCTGTTTCTCGGGCTCCAAGGAAACCTATTGCTGCCGCCTGGGATCTGAATTACGTCTTGGAGAAGTTCATAGTAGCCCCTTTTGAATCAGCTTCTATGGCTTCTCTGAAACACTGCACGTGGAAAACAGTACTCCTAGTGGCCTTGACATCAGCTAGAAGAGTGTTTGATTTGCAGGCTGTTATGGCCGTTTCTCCTTTACTCATCTTCCACAAAGACAGGGTAGCCCTTAGGACCAACCCTTTCTTCATGCTCAAGGTGGTCAATGAGCTTTCCTTAAACCAAGCTTTTCACCTCCCTACCTTGTTTGCCCACTCTCAGAGTGACAGTGAGAGAGTCTTACATTCCCTTTATGTGCACAGACAGCTCAGGTTCTACTTGGGCAAGGCTAAGTCTATCAGAAAGTTTGACCAGTTGTTTGCCTCCTTCCACCCCAGGGCCCTGGGGAAAGCTGTGACAAAACAGACAATTTCAGTTTGGATTTCCAGGATTATTTCCTTCTGCTGTGCACACCATGGGAAATCCTTGGTGTCCAAAATTAAACCACACTCCCTTAGGGCTATGGCATCATCAGGGGCTTCTTTAAGGGGTTAGATACTGCCACCATTTTAGAGGCAGCTACATGGACATCTGTCCACACATTTACCAAACATTACAAATTGGACCAACTTTCCAAAGTCAGGGTGAGATTTACCAGGGCTGTCATCCATGGATTTTTAGAGAGCAATTCCAAGCCACCACCCTCTACTTCCCAGTGAGCTTTGGCACTCACCCCAAGAATCCAGAATGCTGCAACATGGGAGACAAGGATATCTATGGTTATGGTAAGATTTTACACAACTATTCTTTTTGTTGATTGATGACAATTTCTGTAAAACCCATTAAGTGCCAACCAGTCTGCTGACTGGGGAGGTTTAGTTAATAGCGTATGTCCTTCTGTTCAGTGTTGCAGTATTCTTAACATATGGGGTAGTCTTATGCCCAACGACCCGACGGACGGTCGGTATATAACCGCTTTTAGCTACTGCAAGTACGTAGGACATCACACATATGGCCTGACAATGTCAACCTTAAAAGAACATCTGCACGGACAATCCTCAGAACTTCCCTGCCACCATTCAGAAGGTTGACTCCTACATCGGACTGCAGTTGGATTCCGTGTGTTGCTGCAGCTTCAGATAAGCGCCACATTGAGGATTTATTTCCTTGCTACTACTTTTTGTTAGTTCATGTCATCCAGGAAGGGCAAGTGTACACTAGCGTACTGCATCTCCTGACAAAACGGTGTCTATGGGATTGCAATTGCAATTGGCCACCACAGTCTCTAACAACAACTTTTTCTCTCCCAACAATTAAACATTTCAAACTCTACATTTACACACACTAGTGTACTGCAGCTCCTGCAAAACAGTGTCTGTGGGATTGCAATTGGCCACCACAGTCTCTAACAACAACATTTTCTCTCCCAACAATTAAACAGTGTAGGTTACAAACATAAAAAAAAAAACATTTGTTAAGCTCTCTTTTACTGTGCTGTGTAACAAAGTGAGTCATCATTTTGGTCAGTCATAGGGCTCTTTCTGCTCTATTTTTTGCCTCTTTCCCCCTGTAACTGAAGTAAACTGATTCATAAGTTCATAGGTTGGTACTAGGTTATCGGCCCTAGGGCCTATACAAGCCTAGCCATAACAATTCCCTATCTATTTCTTCCCACAGTATTTACTTCCCTACATTACAGTATTTACTTCCCTACATTACAGTATTTACTTCATGCATTTGTCTCTCTAACCCTAATTTATACAGCTATACCTTGTACCGTTATGGCTTTCTAACTTTTAGACATAGATTGTTTTACTTATTTGTTTGACAATTGAACAAGTAACCCTGATAAAAACCTTAAAATTGGTCTGTCTTTCCTGATTAAAGTAAATAAAATTTAAAAAAATTAAAGTGCTGAGCGCAGGTTTTAGGCCCTTACATTCAACTTACTTGTGGTGTTGTGGTTTTGCCCACTCCGCTCCCCCTCACTTCGCTCTCCACCCACCCCAAGTATCCTCAAATTTATACTTTCACCTCATTGTCTGGTCACTCCCACAGCCCTTCCCACCACCATAATTTGTGCACTGTCCCTTTCACTCCTCCCACCTTGTCTCCAATCTTCCTCTTTTCCCTGCCCACCTTGGGCTGCCTGCCCTGTGGCTTGCCTTTTTCACACTTAACTCTTTCACTCCCTAGCACACCTATCATCTCCTCACATATACTCACCGTTTCCACCCCTTGATACTGTTCATAGATTCATAGATTAGTACTAATCTAACTGCCCTTGTGAGCCATTTTAAGCCTAGCCAGTTATCCATTGTGAGACTCAAACCCTGTACCTTGTGTTTGTAAGGCAAACACCTTAACCATTAGGCCACCCTCCCTACCGTTTCTTCCCTCACACTGCTTATTCCTAGCCACCACTCTTCCCTAATATATCTCTTTATAGTTTTCCCTATAACTCTTCCCCTCCTTTTCCCATCACACAATGCTATCCTTACTGCTATTTCTCCCACTTTAATCTCACTAGCCCTAAGCACTTCCTACCACATTGAGCTCCGTATCTTCCCCTCTTCCCCCACCTTTCCCAGACCTCTTCCAACATATAATCAAGCTCCACTTACTATTGCCTCCTCTCTTTTCTGTCTCTCCCCCTTTCAATATCTTAAATTTAAACTCATAGCCTACCCCGCTCTTACTCCTAAGCCCAAACTCAAGTACTCCATTCCTCTTACTGACCACCCTCACCTTTTCCATCTTGTCTTTGCTGTTCTGGTTTTTGGTGACATCCATCCTAATCCTGGTCCCTCCCCTCTCTCCACTACCCCACCACCTTCATCTTCTGTCCCCCCAAAAACATCCTCAAGTATCTCCAGCCACAAACATCTCTCTATCTCTGCTATGAGCATCCAAATCCTAAACAGCAAAATGTCTGAACTTCACGCATGGTCGGCCCAACATAAACCTCACATCCTGGCCTTATCGGAAACTTGACTAAAACTGCACATCAATTCCTCTGAATTTCTGCCACCTCAGTACAATATCTATAGGCATGATAGGACATCCAAAAAAGGATGTGGATTGGCTATCTTGTACTCTGTCTCACTGACTCTAACACCTATAGACATTACCCTGCCTAGTTTCTGCCCTGCTGAACTACTGCTCCTAGACTTCCACATCATTAACTATAGGAAGTTTGCTATTGCCTCTATCTGTATCCCCCCCAGGTAAAAACATCCCTATCCTTGAACATATACTCTCCTGGATAAACAACTCCATCCCCTATGAAGCCATCATTCTTGGAGATGTTAATATAGATTGGAACTCCCTTATTGGTCACTCACCCCAACATTTCATTAACCTGTATGGATTCTCACAACTGATCACTACCCCTACCCACTACAGTAAAAATCCTACTGGTTCCACAATTGACTGGATCTTGACCAACTCTCCTAACAACTATTGTAACCCTTCTACCTTCCCTGACTCTATTAGTGACCATTCTCCCATCTCTGTCCTAAGGCACTCTCCTCATTTCTCTAAGCACCACCTCTACAGAGATTGTAGGAAATTGACTAACTTTTTCCCTGAAACCTTTAACTCTAGACTCACTGCCATCAACTGGTCTTTCCTAAAAACTCTTCCGCTCAGTGATGCTGGTACTAAATTCAACCACATTTTCCTTGATGTCCTAAACTGTCTTGCACCAACTTGCAAAATCAGAATCAAATCTAATTTTGCACCCTGGCTCTCCAAAGCTACTCATGCTTTGATGCATAAAAGAGATGCTCTATGGGAAAAAATGGCAAACCACTAAAACTGCCATCTTTCTCCAAGGTTATAAGCAACTCAGAAATTGTGTATTATTTTGGATAAACGCCAATATTTCACTAAATTTCAAAGCTGTCACCCAAATAACCCCCAAATTTTTGGATTACTATCAACTCCCTGCTCCACACTGGTTCTCCTACCATCCCTAATCCCTTTCCCTCTGAAACTGCAGACTTACTCAACAAACACTTCATAGACAGCATCTCTAAACTCTTACCCTCTGGTAACTCTCCTTATCCCAACTCTTCTGTGTCACCCTCACTTCCCCCTAAACCTCTATGCTCCTCTGTTTCTTAGCCTTTTATCTTGCGACCTGTTTCTACTAAATACATCAAATCCCTGCTTCTTAAACTAAAACCATGCTGTCCCTCCACTAATAAACTCACCCCTCAATTTCTGAAAATTGCTGCTGACGCTATTGCAAATCCTGTATATATCTTAATCAACCACTCCATTCAGGAATCTACTGTACCAGAAATATGGAAATCCTTCTATACCACTCCTCTGCACAAAGGTGGCAACTCTGTTAAACCCTTTAACTGTAGACCAATCGCTATTCTCTCACCGCTCTGTAAGATCCTTGAAAACTTTATACATACTCAACTACTGTCCTATCTCATTCACGAAAATCTCCTCACCCCCTCACAACATGGTTTCCACCCTAAACACCGTACGACTGCCTTACTATCCTTTACTCAAAAGGTTGCAGAAGCTGGGGACAACAACCTCCTAGTCTCCTGTCTGTTCCTTGATCTTTCTAAAGCCTTCAACACTGTGTCTCATCCCATCCTTCTTAACAAACTCTCAGACGTAAACCTCTTCCTTCTACTCTTGGCTGGTTCCAATCCTACCTTACTGTTAGAAAACAAGCTGTTAGATGGCAGCAGGCTTTCTCACCCTTCCTTGCTGTTCAAACAGGAGTACCCCAAGGCTCCATACTTGGACCGCTCCTTTTCAACATTTTTACCAACATCCTACATTCATCCTGCAGTCTCTCATCTGTAATACAATACACAGATAACTCTGCTGTCCTATCTATCCCCAATACTATCTCTGAACTACACACACTAACACAGACTTCCTTTATCTCTGTTGAAAAATGGCTCAGAAACAGTCTACTAATCCTTAACCCTAAGAAAACTCAACTTCTTCTCTTCCTACCACAGACACTCTCTCACCTTAAATCCAACTGTTCTCTTTCCTCCCTAGATGGCACCCCTGCCTCACATACCAAACTCCTTGGGGTAATAATTGATGACCAACTAAAATTTGACTTGCACATACAACAGGTCATCAAAAAATCCACTAAAAACTTGGACTACTTTATAGGAACAAAAAATTCCTCACTACTGCCACTAAGCGCACTCTTGCGCAGACATTTCTCTTACCCAGTCTTTTAGAGACTTCCCCCATCTTTACCAATATCCAAACTACCTCAGTGTAGAAACTGGAACAAGCGTACAACAAAATTGCCAGATTTATTTTAAACCAGCCACTCTCTTCACATCACTTCCTCTCACTAAACAAACTTCAGTGGCTAGAATTTCCGCACCTTCTCCTACAATCGCAACTCCATACTACCTTTTCCATACTCAACAACCCCTCTGTCTACCCTGCTCTCGACTCCCATGTTACTCCCTACTCTCCCCCCTGACCTCTCCGGAGTGCTGATCAGCATCTTCTTTCAGTTTATAAACTCAAAGGGAATATTGGCAAACTACTTTACCAACACACTGTTTCACTAAATTGGAACAAACTCCCTCTCCATATTAGATCCAACCTTTTCTTTCCCTGTTTTAAAAGGAGCTTAAATCCCACCTACTAAATTTGAAATTATGCCGTTGCATTGACCACATGTAGTGTTAGTCTCTCCCACAGTATAACCTGTTGCATCTCCAAACTTTCTTTTTGTTAGTAACTTCTGCTTAAACCAATCTCCTAAACCTCAGCTCTACTACTATAGCCCCCTCCCATTCTCCACACTATTTATCTTCCTCCCCACTTCCTATCAGTGTCTATACATTGTTCTTCTTTTGAACGATTATCTTTTCGTTTTTACTCTCATATGTAGTAAATTTTAGTCTACTACTATCAGTGCAACCCTTAATGTTCATAATTTTTTTTCTTTTGTCTTTTTTTCTCTATAATTAGTTTCGTATTTGCAGTGTTGTTTTTAATAGTTTTTGTCCTGTATGTTTATCTTTGCTTTTGTTTGCTGGGTCTCTTTCCCCTTGGGTCTCCACTGAAAATGGGTTGCTTACTATCAGTGCAATGCAAATAGTTAACCTTTTCTTTTTTACAATTATTTTGTATTGTGATTGTTATTTAATATTTGTATATTGTCACTTTATTTTTACTTATGTTTGCTGGGGCTTTTCCCCTCAGGTCTCCACTGAAAATGGATTTGTTTGCAAACTCAATTGGACTAACCCGGTTAACAAATGTGAAATAAATAAAACAATAAATAAATAAGTGTAGGTCTGGAAGGCAGATTCCACATAATGATAGCCATGACCTTTGTCTTTTCTGTTTAGGGCTTAGTCACAGCTATCGATCCTGTTCCCTATGTCGGGCCTTTGTGCCCAAGACCTTGCATAGCCGACTTTCAGCTTTAAATCTCTACCTGGAGAATAAGCGGCTTAAACATCTAGCTAAAGACATTTTGGAGCGTTCCAGGGGTCATTCGGCTGAGATGGGTTTGAAGAGGAAGGTTAGCAAACCTGGACCTGAATCCTGTTTGGCTACGCCTCTTACCTCCAACATATCCCTTGAGGTCATGGAAGATGAGGTGGTATGTTTGGAGGTTGGGTCTGGTTCCTCGGCAGGTACCTCACTGGAAGCCGCTAAGGAATCTGATTTTGGTACATCCTCAGAGGCAGGGCAGACCTCTGTTTTGGGTGGAATGTGGTGAACCGCGGCTTGCTGTGCTTGAGGGCCCTGGTGACATTCCTACCATTTCTGCTAGGGATATTCCTCTGTCTACTCTGAATGTTAAGCCTATATCGGGTTCCTCTACTTCTCCTCATGTGGAAATCCATGTAAAGAAAAAACAGAAAACAAGACATTATCATGTTCCCTCAGCTCCTCACTCTGACTGGGATGCTTTCTTCCAGGGTCTTATCAAGGCTTTGATGGCTTTGAAGCCTTCCTTGGCTATCCCTGTTCCTTCTTTTACTTCCTCCTCTGTTCAAGGAATTGGAACACCAGTTTTTTTGACAGTGATGACTCTTCCTCTGATAAAGATTGTCTAGCATATTCCTCTTGGATTACTTCTCATCTAGAATATACTTCTCCAGAGGAGGAATCTAATGGGGGAGATTCCCTTGTGGAAGAGATTTCCTTTGGTGAAACCATCAACAAAATGAGGGAATTCTTCAAATGGGATTGTTCCCAGATTTCTGATGATCAAAAAAGGTATTATGACCTGTTAAAAATGGAGGTTCCCTCTCCTTCTGCAGTGTCTCCAGTCCTCCCAGCTTTTCTGGATGCTTTTGCCTCCTCTTCTAAGACTCCAGACTGACAGGCCCCTGCCCCCAAGAGGCCAGATAGATTTTACAAGGTACCTGATGATTGTAAGTTTCTCTATAAGTGTCCCTCTACTGATCCAGCAGTTGCTTCTATAGCTTCTAATAAATCTTCTTGATTGTCGTCTCCTGCAAAACTTTTACCTTTGATAAGCAGAGCAAGATTCTAAAGAGACTAGGTAAAAAGGTGTATACCTCTTCTACTCTAGCTATCGGAGCAATAAATTACCAAATTCATAAGGCTAGGTATTCTTTGGCAGTGCTTTCCCAAGCTTTTCAAGCTCTTGCTCATCTACCAGACTGAGATTAAAGTTCAGGGTTATGTCTCTTTTGGCTTCTTCACAGGTATCTAGACATTCCATTAAATGCAGCTATGATGCCGTTGAGGCATCATCTAGAGCTGATGCTTGTGCTTCTGTGCTTAGGAGACATTCCTGGTTGAGACTTCAGTTATCTGATAATATAAAAGCTAAATTGCTAGAGGCTCCTTTGGATAAGTCAGCTCTTTTTGGTTCTGCAGCTACAGACTTATATAAGGCTCTCCAATAAAAAGGGAAGGAACTTCAGGATTTTAAGCACCTCTTTGTTTTCCAATTCCCAAGTTTCACAGGAATTCCCCTGTCAAAACTTCTTTTATTAGGAGACAATTTGCTCGTCTTCTGCCTCTGCTTCTACTTCCAGGTCTAAAACATCTGTTAGGAGACCTCCTCAATCCAAATCTTCTGCTTCAGCTCCTTCTCCTCAGCAGCCTTTACAAGCCAGGCCAAGTTCTCTGTGATAGTCAGCAGTCTCTTCCAAGTCATACTCCTCTACCTCTTTGCCTCTCTCTCTCTTTCTCCAGTTTGGGCAAGGATCACTCAGGATTCTTGGGTTCTGTCCATTATCCAACAAGGATACTTTGACTTGGAAGACTCTCCCTCCTTTCATGGGAATCCCACAGCCCCCTTCAAATCAACTGGAATTGTTTCCAGAGGTCCTATCACAGCTCTTTTCTCAGTGCACAATTCAAAGTGTGCCAGTGGACCAGAGAGGCAGAGGATTTAACTCAAGAATATTTCTGGTTCCAAGAAAGGATGGTCCTTGGAGAACAATTCTAGACCTTTCCCACTTGAACATTTTCCTGGAGGTACCATTTTTCCATATGCTTTCCTTATAAACTCACTTTCCTCTGATTTCCCCTCAGTCTTACATAGCCTTTCTAGACATCAAAGATGCTTATTTACATGTTCCCGTTCATCTACTGTACAGGAGAATTCTGTTTCTCGTGGGTTCTTTGCACTTTCAGTTCTCTGCCATGCCTTTTGGTTTTTCCACTGCCCCAAGGGTATTCACAAAGTGCTTGGCCCCTGTGATTGCCTTCTTGATAGTCCAGGGAATTCAGGTATATCCATACCTGGGCGATCTTCTCTTTCTGGCTTTTCAGTCAGAACAGTTGTCTCAACACCTGCAGGTGGGATTTATTTCCTTTAGAGTCTAGGCTTTATGAAGAACTTCAAGGAATCCTCTCTGACTCCATCACAGGATCACATCTTCATAGGGTGCAAGTTCAGAGTTGACCTTATGATGGTTTTTCTTTCAACAGACAAGGTTCAATCTTTCTGGAAAACCTTCACAATCTTCCTTCCATTTTGGCCAGGGAGTTTCTAAGCCTTCTTGGGTTCATGGTTTCCACAATTCCTATGCTGCCCTTTGCAATGCTGCACATGATGAAATTTCAGTGGTTTCTAAAGGCATCCTGGTCACAGCATGCACACACAAGACAAAGGATCATTGCTTCATCCATATCTGTCAGCCTTGCAAATGGCCCTGTAGGTGATCAACTTTTGATTCCTTTCAGGCACCCTTTTTCACAGGATGTGCTTTGGGTTTTGTAGGAGGCAAGGAAACCCAATTTTAGAAAATCTTACATTTCCAAATGGAGGCTCACCTATCTCTCAGGACTGACTGACCCATGTTCACATCAGAAGGGGCAGAACATTTCTGTTCAGGATGTCTTTTTTTCTGGAGATTTACTAGGATTTTTTTTTGTTTGTTTTTTAAAGAACAAAGAAAAGAGCATAGCAAGTCTGCTGATTTATCAAACTTTGATAGCCTGTTTCTTTTTTTGAAACAGAATACCACACTTTGTACAGTGTTTTCCAGACTATTGGACAATCAGTTTGATTTCTGGATAATCCAGAAAAAAGGGTGTTGATGGAAAAGTATACAGAAGCTCAGAAGGAGTTGCATTGTGTCTTTGTGGACTGAGAGAAAGCATATGCCAGGGTGCCTAGAGAGGAATTGTGGTATTGTATGAGGAAGTCGGGAGTGGCAGAGAAGTATGTAAGAGTGGTACAGGATATGTACGAGGGCAGTGTGTCAGTGGTGAGGTCTGTGGTAGGAATGACGGATGCATCCAAGGTGGATTTGGGATTACATCAAGGATCAGCTCTGAGCCCTTTCGTATTTGCAGTGGTGACAGGTTGACAGACGAGATCAGATGGGAGTCCTGTGGACTCTGATGTTTGCGGATGACATTGTGATATGTAGTGAGAGTAGGGAACAGGTTGAGGGAGACCCTGGAGAGGTAGAGATATGCTCTAGAGAGAAGAGGAATGAGGGTCAGTAGGACTAAGACAGACTGTATGGGTTTGAACGAGAGGGAGGCCAGAGGAATGGTGAGGATGCAGGGAGTAAGGTTGGCGAAGGTGGATGAGTTAACATACTTGGGATCAGCAGTTTAGAGTAATGGTGAGTGTAGAAGAGAGGTGAAAAAGAGAGTGCAGGCAGGGTGGAGTGGGTAGAAAAGTGTGTCTGGAGTGATTTGTGACAGATGGGTACCAGTAAGAGTGAAAGGAAAGGTCTACAAGATGGCATTGAGACCAGCTATGTTATATGATTTGGAGACAGTGGCACTGACGAAAAGACAGGAATCAGAGCTGAAGGTGGCAGAGCTGAAGATGATGTTCATCGTGCATACAGATGCGGTCATCACACTTGGGTTATCCTGCCGTCAGGCGGGTCCTCGGTCGGCCGAATTCCAAAGTCTAGTCCGGCGTCAGTTGTCGTCGCTTCTTCCCTGACGTCAGTGCGGCAGGGGTATAAAAGAGGCAGCCGACGCCATTTTCTTCAGTCTTTCTTGCTGCGCGGTGCCCATAGCAGAAGCAGTTCGCAAGTGCCGGTCGGCCAGCTCCTGAGATTTACGAACAGTATTTCAGCCGAAGTCTTCTTTAAAACTAAGTACCCCATTGGGGAAACTTTTCTTGCCTCAGACCGATGTCAGACAAAGTTAATAATTGCATTTCTTGTGGGAAGCAGATACCGCATAAGGATTTTCACTCTTACTGTATACCCTTGCTTAGGGCCAGACCACGACGTCTCGGCCTGCCGTTTTTGTGCTAGGTTTAACAAGCGCACTATTACGGAGTTCGCCCTTCATTATTTTGGCAAAAAATTTAATTATATCATGTCTTCGGATGCACCGACGCCAGTTTTAGGCAAAAGACGCAAGGATAAGGATAGACATCCGAGGCCTGCACCGAGTACTGAGACCACGCTTAGGCCGACTACCGGTTCTCAGCGAGGTGCCTACGCAGCCCCTGACTACTGATTAAACTATTTTACTGGCGACTTCAGTACCCGAGGCTGCAGGATCCTCGGTCTCCATTCCCACTGCAGATACCGACGCCACTCTTCGCGGGAAAACCAAAATTTTAGCGAGGCCTGCCATTTCTGAAGGCGTTTCCAGGCCTACCACCTCCCCTTTTAAATCATTCACTAAGTCTAAAGCTGCAATGAAAGTTAAAAAAACAAGGTCCTCAGACCCCCTCCCAAGGCCCCATGCCTAAAAAACAGATGCTTAAAATGGCTGAGGATTTGATTACTCTCATCAGGGGTTCTCAACCCCCCTCAGACAAAAGACCCAGGTTGGAGGAAGACTACCCTTCCTCAGACCAGGCTTCTATTACTTCAGACCATTCTGAGGACCAGGATTACACCTATTCCCCATTTGAAGACTCTGATGCTGAGGAGTCTATTCCCTCGGTCTCCCCCCCTGAGGACTACTCTTTTGGGGAAACCCTGCATACATTGAGAGAGCACTTCCACTGGGAAGGCCAAGATTACTCAGATCCCAAGAAAAGGCTCAGGGAATTTCTGCTACTTCCCCAGCATAGGCCCCTGGCTATTCCTCCTGTCTTAGATATTTTGGATGATGTGTACGCAGAAGCCAGTCTTAATCCAGACTCATTACCTCCAGCCCCTGTTAAACCAGACAGATATTACCGGGTTCCTGATTCTCACCAGTTCCTTTATAAAAGCCATACTGCTGACCCAGAAACTATTTCACAGGGTCCCAAGGGGATTAAGGCCTCTACTGCTAAAAACCCTTTACCTTCAGAGAGAGATTCTAGAGCATTAGAAAGGTGGGGGAAAAAGGTGTATACATCAGCCACTTTAACCATGAGGGCATTAAACTGTCAATTTCATATGTTAAAATACCAACAGTTCTTGCTATCTCAGCTGAAAGGCAAAATGACACAAACAGAACAACCAGACTTGAAAGAGTTGCAGGATTTGTTGCATGGAGCAGAACAAGTGGGGAAACATACCTTGCAGTGTGGTTTTGATGCTTTAGAGTCCTCATGCAGAGCTGCTGTCACGGGGTCTGTCATACGTAGACATGCTTGGCTCAAAGAGCAAACCTTACCAGATCATGTCAAAGCAAAGTTATTAGATGCACCACTACAAAAAGATGTATTGTTCGGTGTTAAAGCTGAGGAGGTACTAAAGAAAATGGAGGAAAAAGCAAAATCTATGCAAACAGTTAGATTTCTTGCAGGTACAGCCACCACGCTTCAGCAGAAACTGGCCTTCAAAAAATTGGTCCTTTCCAGCCACGGTCAGACCCCAAATGGGCAGAGGCAGAAAGGCAAATTTCCGCTCTCATGGATATGAAAGCAATTCAAGAGGTACCTGCAAAGGAACAAGGTCAAGGTTTTTATTCAAGACTATTTCTGGTACCAAGGAAGGACAAAGATTGGAGACCCATCTTAGACCTATCTATTCTAAACACATATCTAGAGGTACCAAAATTCAAGATGCTCACATTACAGCAGCTTCTTCCCATGCTGGGCAAGGAGTCTTGGCTGGTAACGTTGGACCTCAAGGAGGCATACTTGCATGTCCCTATCAGACAAGATTGCAGAAGATACCTCAGATTTCTTGCAGGTTCAACCCATTACCAATTCTCTGCATTGCCCTTTGGCTTATCTACTGCACCCAGAGTGTTTATGAAATGCCTGGCATCAGTAATTGCCTTCTGCAGACAACGAGGAATCCAAATCTACCCATATCTGGACGACTGCCTGATCCAAGCAGACAGAAAGGACCTTCTATTGCAACATCTGGCGTTTGTAATAAAACTGTTAAACTGCCTGGGGTACACAGTAAACAAAAAGAAATCAAAACTAATACCTTCTCAACAGATAATTTTCCTGGGTGCCAGCTTAAATACAACAACCCAGATGGCCTACCTCACGCCAGACAAACAAGGGTAACTGTCTCAATACTACAACAAAATGGCAACTTTAACCAGGCTAACTGCAAGGAAAATCCTGCAGGCTCTGGGGTTCATGGCATCTTGTATTCTACTAATACCATTTGCAAAGCTGCATATGAGGAAACTACAATGGTATCTAAAAAACTTATGGTCTCAGCACAGCCACAGCTTGGAAACAATTATACCACTCATTCCATGCCTTCAAAAGGAATTTTTGTGGTGGGCTCAAGCATGCCAAAGAAACACAGGTCTTCCTTTCTGTTTACCACAAGCAACTCAAATCATCACAACAGACGCCTCAGACTACGCCTGTGGAGCACACATGGCAGGTCAGTGTATTCAGGGAAAATGGTCCCAAAAAGAGATGCACCTACACATCAACCAAAAGGAGATGCTAGCCGTGCAAAATGCTCTTATGACCTTCAAAGATCTACTGCATCCAGGCCAGCTATTAATAAGGACAGACAACACCACAGTCATGTGGTACATAAACAAACAGGGGGGAACGCATTCATACCCCCTGTGCAGGCAAGCCATGACCCTGTGGAACACAGCACTGGAATTACAAATTCAGCTACAGGCACAATTCCTGGCAGACAACTTAAGCAGAAATATGACAGACCCACACGAATGGAAGTTGTATCCTCAAGTCTTCTCAAAGATAACTCAGGCATGGGGACAGCCACACATAGATCTATTTGCTACCCACAGAAATTACCAGTTGGAAAAATTCTGCTCAAGGACCTATCATCCACAGGCCTGAAAAGTGGACGCACTCTCTTTCAATTGGACAACATTGACAGTCTATGCCTTCCCGCCTCTACCTCTACTGGCCAAAGTCCTATTAAAAACCAGAGCAGAGAGGCCACAAATGATTCTCATTGCTCCAGACTGGCCACGACAGCACTGGTATCCTCTCCTAAAGAGCCTGTCACACTCACCACCATGGATCCTTCCTCAAGTTCCTCTTCTGTTGTCCCAGCACAACTGCAAGACCCTTCATAGCCAGCTCAGGACTCTAAATCTAGCTGCATGGAGAATACCTTAATTTACCAACAAACACTCCTCTCCAAGGAGGTACAGGATGTCATCTTGGAGGCCAGGAGACCCTCTACTAGAAATACCTACTCTGCCAAATGGAAACGATTTTGTTCCTGGAATCAAGCAAAGGGTCAGAATCCTTGAGTAATAAATATACCTCAGATTTTACAGTACCTAACTGAGATGTTAAACAGTGGCCTCTCCTTCTCTTCCATCAAGATCCACACTTCAGCCATTTCAGCACAATACAATACGGATCCTCCTTTATTCTCACATCCTCTATTAAGGCAGTTCCTCAGAGGGGCAAAAAATATAAAACCCCCCCAGAAACCACCAACTCCAGCTTGGGACCTCAACTTCGTATTGGAGAAGCGGACACTGCTTCCTTTTGAGCCGGCTTCTTCAGCAGAGCTACAATACTTGTCATGGAAAACAGCCTTCCTTCTGGCTATTACCCCAGCACGCAGGGTTTTGGCGCTACAGGCCCTCATGGCTGTGCAACCATTCATCATTTTCCATCAGGACAGGGTTTCCTTACGAACCAACCCTACCTTCATGCCAAAGGTAGTATCCAATGTGGCTTTGAATCAGTCTATTCATTTACCTACCTTTTATCCAAATCCACAGAACAAAGGAGAGAGGCTACTACATTCCTTGGACATTCACAGGCAACTTCGTTATTACTTGGACAGAACAAAGTCATTCAGAAAATCTGAACAGCTCTTTGTGTCCTATGCTACAGGTGCTCAAGGAAAGGCTATTTCCAAACAGACTATTTCAACATGGATATCCCACTGCATACGCTTTTGTTATTCATTTCATGGAAAATCAGTGCCTGTATACATCAGACCCCACTCCACCAGGGCTACAGCTACCTCAGCAGCTTTCCTCAGGGGGGTCCCTACCAAGGACATTTTGGAAGCAGCTACTTGGAGTTCAGTGCACACTTTCTCCAAGCACTACCACTTTCCACTATACTCAAAATCTAGAGCGGGCTTTGCCACAGCAGTCTTGCATGGCATTCTAGCCCCTCCTAATTCCGCTTAGTACCAGTCACCCTTACTTAGCTTTGGGATTCTACCCAAGTGTGATGACTGCAGCTGTATGCACGATGAACATAGTACAGTTTTGTACCTACCATAAATGTAGATGTTCGAGTGCGCATACAGCTGCAGTCCAGGTTACCCTCCCTCCATCCCCTCTTAGGACAGGGCTTATGACAAACACCTTTAACATACAACCTACTTGGGGTATTCCTTTATGGTGTATTTGCTTGCAACTACTGTTTTGATTTATCTACTTATGTATGTTTGCATGACATCATCTTTTGCCTTCCTTTCTGGGGGCACCTGACATCTGGGGCAAGAAAAACTGAAGAAAATGGCGTTGGCTGCCTCTTTTATACCCCTGCCGCACTGACGTCAGGGAAGAAGCGACGACAACCGACGCCGGACCTAGACTTTGGAATTCGGCCGACCGAGGACCTGCCTGACGGCAGGATAACCCAAGTGTGATGACTGCAGCTGTATGCGCACTCAAACATCTACATTTATGGTAGGTACAAAACTGTACTTTAAGATTCACACTGGGTGTGACAAGGATGGACAGGATTAGAAATGAGTATATTAGAGTGTCAGCAAAGGTTTGACAGTTTGGAGACAAAGCCAGAGAGGCGAGATTGCGTTGGTTTGGATATGTGCTGAGAAGGGTTGCTGGCTATATTGGGAGAAGGATGCTAAGGATAGAGCTGCCAAGTGAGAGGAAAAGAGGAAAGCCTAAGATAAGGTTTATGGAAGTGGTGAGAGAGGACATGCATGTGGTTGGTGTGACAGAAAAAGATGCAGAGGACAGGAAGAAATTGAAACAAATGATCCATTGTACCTGAAAGAAAGAGAAGAAGAGGCAACACTAGTCATCACTTATTATCCAGACAACCTTGTCAGGGAACAAATTCCTCTTGTGAAGCTGTCTCCACCTAACATTGAAAGACAGCACCCAGGAAAGATGAGCTGACATGCAAGATATTTAAGAAGTGTCTGGCAGCAGTAACTAATAACAAGTATATCCTAAAGCAGCATGCTCTTCTGCCATACCTGCATGCAACATCTACTGTCATTTCTTGGCACTTACTTGGGCACATTGAGTACTCTCCGTTTAACTTCACTGCATAGATCACATGACAGACATTTCATCATTATCTGCACCCTATTTCACTGCATAAATATTTTTTTTTCTTCAGTGAAATTTTGACAAACTGTGTTAGTATTGTTAAAGCACTTATCAGCTCCTCTGTCTTAATGTTGGCTTCCTTTGCAGGTTTGCACATGCTGAGTTGACCATTGGTCTTTCACAGTTTTCTTCATAAACATTACAGTCATCCATAAACTTATAACCTCAAATCCATTTGACTCTTTTTACCAGTATTGTGTGGGCATGTGCAGATCTGCACCAATAACATTATGATTTCACACACTGTATCAGCAAACAGGGGATCAAGATCACTTTTCACAACCATTTATTTTGGAGACAGCTTCCTGCTGAACATGAGCAGATCAGCAAGATTTTCCGTTTAAGCCTACCACATCCCTGGGAATTAGAACAATCTACCAGACACCGTCAACATTAATTTCTATGTAGAATAAAAAGTGGGAGAATTTACAGGGATTTCCCTTTGACTTGTTTGAAAACTGGGACTTAACCTTGCTTAGATCTTTTCACAGTAGCTCTTAATTTAAAGTTGTGAATATTCTGCTGTCTAAAGCTAGTTCTAGGCTTCTCATGTTAGGTGTCTTGCCCCTGTCATGGAGAAAGAGAATTGTCTGCATCTTCCTGTTCCTTCCTATCATTTGGGAGGTACTTCAGGTGCAGAAGGAGAAGCTGTCCTTGATGCATTCAAACAGCTGCTTTGTCATATCACCCGATTTTGTTTCCAGAAGCTGGCTTATTCTCTTCAGCCTCGAAAGGCATTTTCCCAGAGTTTTGCAGTTTCTCTGGGTGTGACAATGCTGAAACTTCACACCTCACTCTTAAAACCTTAGACATTGCCTAATTTGGAGTATTGCAATTAGTTTCTCAATTTTCTGGCTGCATGCAGTGGCTGTTCTTGATCTACGTTTGGATGAACTGATCAGTTTTCTTTCAGTCACATCTAAAGGGAGCTTCCCCTTTTATTGTTAAGTTTAGTTTGTTTTTCACTATTTTACTTTCTTGCAAGCAGGTCTGCAGTAGTTTAATGTTAAGGTGCATCTGTCCATTGTTTTAACCTTTGATTGATGAATTGGTGGAGGTAAGTCCAGTATAATGTGTCTTGCACTTTTGTAGTTATACCTTAAGCTGTTGCCCATCTTAAAACCTTGACCTTCTGCTAGAGATGCTTGTGCAATGTGTTTCTGAATCAAGTTTTTGCAGTCTTGCCTTTTTTGCATTGGAAGAATTTCTTCATAGTGGATTTTGCTGCTGTAGGTGATTTTCAGAGTTTCAAGCTTTGTGGTTTACAGAACTGTCCCTTATTGTTCATAAGGATAACTTTCATTTAAGAGACACCCTAAAGTTTTACTCAAGATTATTCTGTAATTCACTTTTCACCAGTCTTATAATTTACCTGAAGATTTTCAAGCTATCTAGAGCCTACGGTATGCTTGCTGTTTTACACAGCATGCCAGGAAGATGATTTATTTTTTTCTATTTCGTTTTTGCACATATTGCTGCGTCTAATACTTCCAAATAACTGACCCTTTTAACAAGGAGAAATTTGGTAACTACATCAAGAATTACTCTATGTAGCCTAAATATTGTATCACTGTTCGTTGTGTTCAGGTATCATTAGCATTATGTATGAACTGTCTGGGGATCAATGACCATGTCTTAAAATACAGAATTCTCAGTGCAGGGTATGACATAGGGGGAAAAAACAATTTCCTCAGCCCAGAATGTGGATAGATTTTTCCCCATCATGCATGCTGGTTGGAAGTATTTTACTTCACAGCAGTCCTTGTTGGGAGAACAGTTTATGTTAACTTACATTTTATAAGCTTATTTTTAAACTATGCTATTTCTTAAGTTAGTTTGAACAAATGTATTTATTTTTGTTTTTCAGAATGACTTGCAGAGGTTGATGAGTTCCACAGAAGAAGCCTGTAGAAACCTGGCCTTCAGTCTGGCTTTGCGATGCATAGAAAACAACCCGCTGTAAGACTTTGAGGACTTCTAGCTCTCTTAGCATTAAAATTGATCTGTAGTCACATATTAGGGTGTTATTTAAGTGGAAGCTGGAGTTCTCATGAGACTAACCACTTGAGATGTTTGTGTTTGGAAGCAAAAAAAAAAATGTCCTTATACCTTCAGTAGGAAGGATGTTCAGAGAATGCATTCATATCTTTATAAAGTAAAAATAGGACTGTTAATCGATAAAATTTGGTATTAGATGTGTTTGCATAACATGCAAACAAGAATATCTACATTAAGGGTGGTACATTAACATTTGTTGTAACTAGGACATCAACCATCAGTTGCTCATATAAGTAATGTATAGTTGTATAAAAATGTTTCTATTGTTTCTAATATAATTGTACTCTGCTAACTTGGAGCTTTTATTCCCGGGCCTCCTCTGAAAATGGACATATATCCAGTCAGACCTTCCCGGTAAACAAATGTAAAATAAAAAATAAATAAATTGTAGCATGCTATTTAGAATATGGATCAGTGTTGTGGTCCTCTAGAAAAAGAATTAAAAAATACTTAAGCTGGAATGTGTTCTTAAGCTCTTCTAACTAAGAAATTGGTAGCTCTTGTGCTGAGGATCCTCCTCGATCCACCAGTTGGAATTTGTCATCTTTTTTTTCAGCAAAATGTTATATTTGGGTGTATCCACTCTCTCAGCTTACACACACTGTGGTGTAATACAGCAACTGCATAAGAATGCTCAGCTATGGAACCTATCAGCTTTTTTTGGCACACAGTTTCATTCTTGATTTCTGATGTCTGCAATAAAGTCCCACATCTGAGTTCTTAAGCATCATAATAAGCATTTGTGTAGTTGTTGTATTACCTGCCAAGACCTACATCAACACTGTACTGTATTAGGGAAGTGCATGACATTTTTAAGTGTTATAATTGCCTGTGGTTCAGCCTGGCTGTTTGACCTGGAGTTGGAAAAAGTTTTTAGTTTGCCTTACAAAGATGGTGATATTTGAGGGCTCTTCAGAAGGAATCTGGCAAGGCAGTCATTCTTAAAGCTCTAGGTTAAATTTGAGGGAGGGTTATGTCATCACAAGGGCAAGCACTCAGTGACCAGGCCCAGACCTAAACCTTCTCAAAACAGTCTGGTATCCAGTCAAGCACTGAATCCTAGAAGTGGTGAGATTGCTTTAATTAGTGAAGGCTTTAGCCCTGACAAGTCCTTGACCGTGGTCAGAGACCTTGCTGCTGGAGGAGGTGCACCCCCAGCTTCAGCCCTGGTTGGAAGGTGCATTCTAAGTAGTTCTGCCAACCTGTCTTTGGATGTTTGGCTGAAACCTGTGAGCGACCAGCCTTAGCTTAGAGCTCAGTCCTTTGAGTAATCCTGTTTGTAAGTCTGGGAGTATGGGACCAAGGAGTGTCCTCTGGGACCAACTACTGACCCCCACATTTGCCAGAAGGCATCAGTCAAGGAGGGTCCACCTGAACTCTCATGCCAAAGTTCTTTTTTGGTTTTAATTGCACAACTTAGCAGCCAGCAGACAAACAGCACCACTTTCATATTGAACATTGAGCATATATTGTGTGATACATCAGCAACCATGGAAAAAAAACATGCCAGTAACAATAAATAAAGGGATACCATCAAGAAGAACATACTTAAATATTTGTTTAATTATTTTAGTGACTTATTTAATCTTTGCTTACTGGAAAAGTCTGGCTGGGATAAAACCCTGTTTCAACAGAGGCACAGGGAGCAAAGCTTTACAATTAACATGAGTTTTGACATCTGCATAAAATAAAAATATAATAGTAATATAAATCAAAACTCAAACAGAAAAAAATTAGAATGTATGTTAAAAAGTAATAATTTCTCTTCTAAAATAATTTTGAAGTTTTCTAGTCTCAGCACAAAGCTTGACAGCAGCCAGAGGCTGAAGGCCCTTTCCCACTTCTTTGAGACCCATGTTCCACCACTTTGAGCATTGACATATTCGTTAGGTCTTGCAATCTAACATTGCTAAGTATGTGTCTGAGCAGACTCCCTGTAGTTAACTCACTCAGAGTCTTCCATTGGGCCACTGCACACAGCTGTCCACTACTGGAGCCTGACAAAGAGGGACATGTAGTAACATAGATATTTTGGATAATTTATGCAACAGCAACCAACATTAAGGTTCATAGGATGATACTAGGCTATTGGCCCAGAGGTCCTTATAAGCCTATCTAATAATTTTGCCCATGTTCCCACAAAGTCAGCACCTGTTTCCCCGTCCAGCAGGGACACTGCTGGGATCCCAGAGGTGTATTTTCTGTTTCCCATCCAGTCATCTAGGTTCCTCTTATAGGGCTAGAGAGGTATAAATTCTTATTAACCCTTCTGTGTATTCAAACCCTGCACCTACTGCACATAAGGCTGTCACTCTAACAATTTGGCTATGTGGATGTATATTTAAGACCTCATTTTACTTCTGTGCTCAGTACCTCACTGACAAGATGCTCGACCTTGGGACAGAGAGTCCTTGCCTTGGGACATTCACAAAATTTGTGAAAAAATGATGCTTGAATCAAGATGCACACATCACATCTGTCATCCATAATGTATACCCCCTCTCCATACCCCAAAATGAAGTCAGATGGTCTCCATATATAGTATTCACATAGTGTTCATATAACCTGGGGTTATCTCACAAATGTCAGTTCACCAGTATCTCCCTTTTTCACCCAAATCATCTTTATATTTACAGATAAATTCTTTAAAAGGGTAGTAGCTTACATGTTATATAGTGAACCACAAATTAGGTAGAAATGTTTAGTCTTCAAGCAAGTGTCAATTGCTAGATAATCCCATATTCCTAAGGGACTCCAACAAGGAAAGGCTATCATTCTTTAAATACTTAAGACAATCTATGGTCGTAAAGGCATCTTTTCCCTGCAAGTAATGTCAAACCTTCTTCCTCTTTGCCATATTCAAACCTTTGTCTCAGGACATCAGCTGCAATAAAGGTAAAGGAATCCCCTTACTCTCTGCTTCACATGCAACATTTCTTGTATGGCGACCTCCATCTAACCTGGATATCACCAGTATTTAACTTGGTATGGACCTACATAATAACGTGTCTTCCTTAATGGCCCCCACTGATCCTGCATAAAACCTAAAAGGCTTTATACAGTAAATCCCAGTAGTGCTTGCGACTTACTGTCACCCTAACACTGCATTGCTTAGCCAAGCTGGAGGTACTACTCAGTATTTTATCTTCCATGCTAGACCAGAATGGAGGGTCTCCCTCTGTTAAAAGATAAACACATGCTACAATGAAAATGCTAAAGCATACTTTTTGACATCCCGGAAGCTCTCTGCACTGCATACTGATGGTGAAAAGGCCACCTGTTTGGAAAACATTCTCTGTTTGCCTTTCCAAATAAATTGCATGATTAACTTAGATATTTTAGAAAGCCATTTGTACCTCATCAGAGGAGGAAAATGTCTCAATAAATAATACACTTTTTGTAATGACAACATTTTAACTGCATTTATAGACCCTTGGAAAGAAAGTTAACAAAGTTTCCAACCATGCATCACAACAGTAGTTCATCCTAAAGAAGCTTTGAATAAGTTCATCATCCTGTTAATACTGGAGTGCAGTTTGACAACTATGTGGAAGGAGAGTTAAAAATCGAAAACACCCTCTCCCTTAAATTTGAATGAAGAGATGGCACTTTTGAAATGATAGGTAACACTCCTGATTTATTTTAACTTTCAAACCTGAGCTATCCCCAAACTCACACAGTATAAGAAAGTCCCTTCCCATGTATCATGTGGGTCACTCCATCAGGATAACACAGTCATCTGCAAAAAAAGAGAGCTGCACTCATCCTGACAAGCTGGAGTCCGAACAAAGAGCCAGGACAAAAAGGGATAGGTAAAAGTGGACAAGTTTGCATTATTCCTCTTGAGGGCCAAGAAAAGGAAGATAATGTAAACCCCGGTAGAACCCTTGCAAACAAGAGACTCCTACAGTACCTGAATGTCCTGTATAAACTAACCTGGCAAACCTGTGGCATCCAGTACATCCCACACATATATCCACTTTGAGTCAAAGGCTTTTTAGAGCAAATTTCAACAGATGAGCGGAAGAACCAGTTGTAGACCCACTTAAGATTTTTCCCTTGCAGATCAGTTAGTAAAGTAAGAATGTATATTATATTTCAGGACTGCTTCACATTTGTATCATATGTGAATGGCTGCAGTGCACTACATTCACATATGCAGTGTGATGCCTGTTTTTAACAATGGATAAACTTAATTGTCACTGTGACAGAGGTTGAATTTCTACAGAAAGTTTGAAACCAAATCAGATAAATCATGTATGGCAATTTAAGTTCATAAGTTGGTACTAGGCTGTCGGCCCTAGGGCATATACAAGCCTAGCCAAACAATTCCCCGGATATTTCTTCCCACAATATTTACTTCCCTGGACCCCTGTCTAGCAGGGCGACTGACGTGATCCCTGTGGTGAATTTCCTAGCTCCCAGCCAATCGTCAAGGTTCCTTTTGAAGAGGAGGAGAGCGTCTTGGTTCTATTTGGGATAGCACGATTCATGCATGAGTGGATGTGCTCATACAGTGCCTTAGTGTAGGATTTAGCAGTCGAACCTTCAGCTCCCGTCTGCATGGGTGCCATGAAGTTTGTCACTTCTGACTTGGCATGAAGTTGACTTTGGAGAAGTTGTTTTACGGAGGTTTCCTTACTGGGGGGTGGGGGTGGGATGTGGGTGTCAAGGGTGATTTGCTTATGGTCAGACCTGACCAATGAGAGGGGTTGACCACTGATGTGGAGCATCTATCTCCCATGTTGGTAATGACCAGGTCTAGGATATTGGAGCCCTTGGTGGGACAATGGATTAGTTGATCCAGGCCACTGGAATTTATGAACTCCAAGAACCGTTGGGAAAAGGTGTTAGTACCCGAGTAGTGCTGAAGAAATCTGGCTGGCATATCCAGGAAATGCCCCTGGTGCCATGAAAACTCCTGCTTTATCCTCAATAACCAGAATGAATTACAAACCCTCCTATTAATTCTTTCGGTGAAAGATGGATGTGATCATTGTCAATTTGCCTTTGCTTTCTTTTTTATTTGTTTTGTCTGTTTGTACAGCTTAGTAGAATTATACTGACCCCTCTTATTTTCTCTTGCAGCACTGCTTGTGACTTTCTGCCCACCTTCATGCTTTGTCTTGGTAGTGGAAACTTTGAAGTTGTACAGACAGCTCTCAAAAACTTGCCAGAATATACTCTGTTTTGCCAAGGTATGTCATATTCTTTTTCTCATTTATCATGTGTTCATGCTGTTGTCTGATTTATATAATGCGCGGTTTTGACTGGACAAAGCACATAAACAAGAAGAACAGCAAATGTTCAACTAACACACTGTCTTACTGGTATTTGGGTCATAGTACTGTGCTACATTCCTCTGGCAGTCGACCAAAGCTCAGATCCCCTCTCACTGCCTGTCTGTGGGTGTGATGGACCAGTCTCCTGCTGGGACCCTTTCAGTTTTCTACTGCCATAGTAAGAGAAGGATCTCATGCAAGACTGCTCTTAAGTCTGTCTCTCTTCAGTTTGCTGAGCACAGATAAGAAACTGTTTTGCATTTTATTTTCTCCCTCTGATTTTTCAGTCAGTGCATAAATAGTGTATTCTGCTGCTTTGACTGTTTTATCTCATTGGAAATTTTTGTATATAATTTTGTTTTTACTTTGCCTGGGCAGTATAAGACTTGTACTATTTATAAGTTGATTGTTGGTTTCTGGGGAGTTTTGACCCTTTATCTGTGTTTTATGACAATTTGTGAATGTTTACATGAGTTTCTGTATTAAGGCAGTTTTACTACATTTTCTCTCTTTACCTCGTGTATCTAGAGCTGTGAGTTTATTGCTCCTGTTTCTGTTAAGTGTCATTTGGAAGTTTTGGCATGAAAACTTGCTGATATTGCAGTTGTTTCTTTGATGGTATGATTATTTGCGGTAATTGAGCAGGATTACAACAATTTAAATTATTTTTCATTTAAATCTGAATTCTGGCACCCTTTTGCATGTTAAAACTTTACAATTTTTTTTATAAATTTGTACTTTATTTCCTTGTCTATAACCGTTATGCACTGTTTCTAATCATTTGTGATCCTTTTTATAAAAATGGGGGGAGGGGGGCTTTTGTATATGTATTTTGTCCTTTGAACTGTGTTACTAAATCTACTGTAATTTTGTTCAGTGTAGCATTCAGAATAGTATCCCTGCAGAAATAGATGTCAGATTATTATTTAGAGGGAGAATAAGTAGGATTTTTTTTTTTTTTTTTTTTTAACTACGCTCACCATGCAGCCATCATTGGTATTGCTGTGGCTAGTGTTTTGTCCCTGACTTGATGCACTTGGATATGGTATTGGTTCCCCACCACCACCACCACCATCTATGCCTTGTGTACCCTAAACAATGTAGAAGTAAATCAAGAAGTATGCCTCAGCCTATGGATCATGACTCTGCAGTAGCCTTTAGCAGGCTCTCAGTCCCCCTGGTATGGTGGAAGTACCACAGCTGTGTGTGACATGAGGGTCAGACATGTCTACTGGGACTGTACCATTGCTGGTTCATGTATGGGAAAACAAACTCTTTAGGTGCAGGGGAAGTCAGGGATACAGAATCTCTTGCCAGTGCTGATACGGTTCCCCCTGCAGATTCTCCTACTAGTGTATGACATGCAAAAAAAGAGACAGAAGACCCACTGAGTTGCAGGGCAACAGTCCCTGACTGTGTTTTCACCTGAGCTGGTGACTATGGCTATATCCATTGTTCAGGCCATTGATTATGGAGTGCATACCCAGGCCATGAGTAACTCTGGTGCTCCTAGCTCCCATTCAGCCACCCAAGGATCCCGATTTTTAAGGGGATCCAGAATCTTAGGTGTCAGATATGTCAGAGTCTAACTAGCCATTTTCCTCTGCAGATGAACAGGTTCAGAAAGAGATGTTTTCCCATTTCCCAAATGCTGGCTAGATCTAGGGATGTATTCAGTTGGGCACAGTCATCAGCTGCCCAGAAGATCAGCATGGAATATGATGTTTTGGAGGGTGAAGCCCCAGATGTGGTGACCTCCCCTCCATTGATCTCAATGTTGGAGAATGTTTTAAAGAAAACTTGCAGTTTCTCATCTGCTGAATGATTCTCTGCTTAAAAAAGTATTTAAGAAATTCAAGGTGTGCTCAGTCATGCCTGGTCCCAAAGCCCCTTTCTCTGTGGACCCTGCTTCTGTGTCCTCAGTGACCTTTGCAATAATAAGACCATGTCTTTATCAAATCCAGTCCTTCAAGATAAACTAGTCTACTGGCTAAAATCTCAAGGAAAGAAGCTGGCACAGTCCAGCATGGTAGCTTTTAAAGTGTTTAACTACCCAATTGTTTTAATGTGGAAGTTTGTGCTGAGGTGTATGTATAGTTTAGACAAGTTTGCTGTATCTTTAATTGCTGAGCAGAAAGACTGTGTGGATTGTGTCCAATGTTTCTCAAGTACCTAAACATGCTTTAAAGAGTGCCATGGAAGGGGACAGTAGTGTTTCTAGAATGCAGGGACATCAGTGGTGGCAAGGAGGTATTCTTGATTACACAGCCAAAATGTTTCTGTTAAGTTAAAAATATGAGATTATGAATGCTGTGCTTGATTCTGATTGTGTGTTTGATACACACAGTCAAAATCAGGCACAATCATATCCTAAAACACTGGAATGACAGTGGTAAACTGATGCAAGGATTATCTAAAATGTTCCATATTCCCAAGTTTCCCCCCAATAACCAGGGTCATTTTCAGTGACCCAACAGACAGAAGTCACAGCCAATAAAAAAACAAGCGCCAGAGCCAGAACACCACCAAACCCAAAAAGGGGGTTTCCTTTTTCAGAAAAGGCAAACCCCTCTTCCAGCCTGGGACTATGTTAAGGCTGTACACCTGTCATTCACAGGTTCCCCATATCAAAGGTTGGTTCTCAACAAGGTGACCTGGCCATCAGAGGTTTTCGTGAAATGGGTGATCACCATCATAGGCAGAGGTTACAGGTGACAGTGGAAGGAACATCCACCTTTCTTCAAGTGAGGTTTCCCCTCACCTGCTGTACCAGACTCTTTTATACTGTCTTATACTCCAGCACGTGCTGGAGTTAGGTCTCCTAGAGACAGTCCCTCCTTTGGAGAGAATGAAAAGTTTCTACTTCAGAATTTTCCTGGTCCCCAAAAAAAGAACTGTCGAGGAGACCAGTGTTGGAGCTGTCCTTTCTGAATACATTTGTAAAGTTCCCATGCTCACTCTGCAGACATATGTTCTTCGTATTTCACTGTTGCATTCATTACACTTTGGTTATCCTGCTGGCAGGCTACCCCCAGTCGGCCTGAATTCCAAAGTCTAGGTCTGGCGTCGGTTCCTGTTGCCTCTTCCCTGACGTCAGTGCGCCAGGGGTATAAAAGATGCAACCGACGCCATTTTCTTCAGTCTTTCTTGCCACACGGTGCCCGAAGCAGAAGCAGTTCACAAGTGCTGGTCGGCCGACTCCTGAGATTTTCGTGTTCAAATTTCAGATCCGAAGTCTTCATTAAAAGCTAAGTACCCCATTGGGGAAAACTTTTTTCTTGCTCTAGACCGATGTCAGAAAAAGTTAATAATTGTTTTTCTTGTGGGAAGCAAATACCTCATAAGGATTTTCATTCTTACTGTATTCCTTGCCTAGGCCCTGACCCCGATGTTGCTTGTTGTCGGTTTTGTGCTAGATTTAACCAGCACACTGTAAAGCGCCGGTACGACTTTGCATTTCACTATTTTGGCAGAAGATTTAATTACACAATGCCGTCGGATAGCCAACCGACTACCGCAGTTCACAAGAAACACAAAGAAAAAGAAGAGGACAGGCATCCGAGGTCTAAAACCGATGACGAGGCTTCTTCTAAGTCAGTCGCCAGTTCGCCGGCTCTCAGTGAGGTGCTTTCACAGCCCCTGACGCCCACTACTTTGGACCCACAGGCCGCTATAGACTCCCACGTGGGGTCGCCTAGGCCGCTGGAAGCTCAAGGTATTGGACCTTCGGAAACTATTCCCTCAGATGGGTCCGGAGCCGCTGAGCAGGCATCGGCTTCTGAGGGTGTCTTCAGACCTACTCAATTGTACATTAAAGCAACTCCAGCTACAAAGGCAAAGACTAATGCATCTTTAAAGACAAAGAAACAAGTACAACACCCTCATGGTCAGGCCTCCATGCCCAAAAAACAGATGCTCAAAATGGCCGAAGACTTAATTACTTTGATCAGGGGTTCCCATCCTCCTCCTGATAAGAGGCCTAGGCAAGAGACAGAATATGAATCTTCAGATCAGGTTTCCATTTTTTCAGATTCCTGTTCTGATCAGGAATACTCTCTTCCTCCCTATGAGGATTCTGATGCTGAAGAATCTATCCCTTCAGCCTCTCTTCCTGAGGATTACTCTTTTGGGGAAACCTTGCATACCATGAGGGAACATTTCCACTGGGAGAGCCAAGATTATTCTGAATCTAAGAAAAGGCTCAGGGACTTCCTTTTACTACCACAACACAGGCCCCTAGCTATCCTGCCTGTGTCAGACATTGTAGATGATGTATTTTCAGAGTCCACTCTGACCCCTGACTCCTTACCTCCAGCTCCTGTTAAGCCGGACAGGTACTACAGGGTGCCTGACTCTCATAAATTCCTTTTCAAAAGCCCTGCTGCTGACCCAGAAACTATTTCTCAGGGTCCCAAAGGGGTCAAGGCATCCACTGCAAAAAAACCCTACCCCCTCCAACAGGGATTCTAGGGCATTAGACAGATGGGGAAAGAAGATTTACACCTCTGCTACCTTGGCTATAAGGGCTTTAAATTGTCAGTTTCATATGCTCAAATATCAACAATATATTATGTCACTGCTTAAACAGAAAATGTTAAATTCTGAAGGTGCAGAAAACAAAGAAATGCAGGATTTATTGCAAGCAGCTGAGCATGTTGGAAAGCATACTTTACAATGTGGTTTTGATTCTTTGGAGGCTTCCTGCAGGGCCGCTGTCATGGGTTCTGACATTAGGAGGCATGCTTGGTTAAAGGAACAAAATTTACCAGATCATGTTAAAGCAAAATTATTAGATGCTCCATTACAGCATGATACTTTGGTGTTAAAGCAGAAGAGGTGTTAAAGAAAAACAGTCAAGGATTTCTTACAGGTACAGCCTCCAAGATTTAACAGACACTGGCCTACTAAGAATTGGTCCTTTCCAGTGTCAGACAGACCACAAAGGGGCAGATACAGACGCCCAAGAGGCAGATCCCAGCCCCAAGGTTCATACAGGTCAAAACAATGGGGTACTTCTACCTCCAAAAGTGGAGAAGACAAATCACAGCCTTACAGGAAACAGTCCCAATGACTTCCCCCTGCCTGTGCCAAGCACTTATCTTCTGGCAGCAACTTTAGAGGGAAAACTAGCACTTTTTTCTCAAAATTGGCACATAATAACCCAGGACAAATGGATCTTAGACATAGTATCACAGGGCTACAAGTTTCACTTTCATACCCTGCCAAGGGCAAACGGTTGGCCAGACCTGCCAAAAAAACAATGGGCAGAGGCACAAAAACAAGTCTCATCTCTCATGGACATGAGGGCCATTCAAGCAAGTACCAGAACAAGAGCAGGGACAAGGATTGTATTCAAGACTGTTCTTGGTACCCAGAAAGGACAAAGCCTGGAGACCAATGCTGTGGACCTATCTATTCTAAACACATATCTGCATATACCAAAATTCAAGATGTTGACCTTACAGCAGCTTCTGCCCATGCTGGGCAAGAAGGCTTGGCTTGTGACTTTAGACCTAAAAGAGGCATACCTGCGTGTCCCAATCAGACAAACATGCAGAAGATACCTCAGATTCAAAGCTTGTTCAATGCACTACCAATTCTCTGCACTGCCCTTTGGCTTATCTACTGCACCCAAGGTCTTCACAAAGTGCCTGGCACCAGTAATTGCATTCTGCAGACAAAGAGGAATACAAATATATCCTTACTTGGACGACTGCCTCATACAAGTAGAGAACAAGGACATTCTACTACAGCATCTGGCGTTTGTAAAAAGATTACTACCATGCCTAGGGTACACAGTCAACGAACAGAAATCAAAACTAGTACCCTCTCAAGAGATAATATTCCTGGCTGCAAGCTTAAATACAACTGCCCAGATGGCTTATCTCACGCCAGACAAACAAAGGCAACTAACTCCCTATTTCAAATTGGTGGCAACAAAGGCCCAGTTATCTGCAAGAAAAATTCTGCAGTCTTTGGGCTTCATGGCATCCTGCATTCTACTAATTCCATATGCAAGAGTGCATATGAGGAAACTTCAATGGTACCTAAAAAGTGTTTGGACTCAGCATTGCCACAGCCTGGAAACAATAATTACTCTCATTCCCTGCCTACAACAGGAGTTTTGATGGTGGGCGAAAGCCTGTCACCAGAAAAAGGGATAGCCATTCACCTTACCCCCAGCCAGGCAGACATTGACAACGGCTGCATCAGATTATGCCTGGGGGACACACATGGCAGGAAGATGTATTCAAGGCACATGGTCCGCCAACCAAATACATCTATATATCAATCAAAAAGAGATGCTAGCTGTTCAGAATGCCCTGACATCCTTCAAGGACCTACTTCATCCTGGACAACTACTGATAAAGACAGACAATACCACAGTCATGTGGTATATAAACAAGCAGGGAGGCACTCATTCTTACCCCCTCTGCAGACTAGCCATGACTTTGTGGGACACAGCATTGACTTACCAAGAACATCTGCAGGCACAATTCCTGCCAGGAAAGAAAAATACTCTGGCAGACGAACTAAGCAGAAACCTCATGGATCCCCACGAGTGGAAATTGGATCCATAGGTCTTCAACATAACAAGGAAATGGGGATGCCCTGATATAGACCTATTTGCCTCTCCTCACAACTGCCAACTAAAGAGATTCTGCACAAGGACTTATCACAGACAAGCATGGAAAGTGGATGCCTTACCTTTCAGCTGGAAAAACTTAGCAGTATATGCCTTTCCTCCACTGCCTCTCCTCTCCAAGGTACTCCTAAAGGTCAGACAAGAGAAGCCAAAAATGATACTGATTGCTCCAGACTGGCCCCGCCAGTACTGGTATCCAATCCTAAGGGACTTGTCTCAATACCCAGCCTGGACCTTACCTCAAATACCTCACCTACTGTCCCAACAAAACAATCAGATCCTGCACAGCCAACTCAAGACCTTAAATCTGGCAGCATGGCGGATAATGTAGTCATTCAAAACACACCTCTCACTAAAGTGGTGATGGATGTCATTTTGGAGGCCAGGAGGCCTAGTACTAGAAAATCTTATGCTGGGAAATGGAAGAGATTCTCTGCCTGGAACCAGGCACAAGGAATTGACACAGCAGTACCAAATATTCCTCAGATTTTGCAATACCTAACTGAGATGCTGGATAAAGACCTATCCTTTTCATCAATTAAAATTCATGCCTCTGCCATTTCGGCTCATTACAATACAGAGCCACCAATCTTTTCTCATCCTTTGTTAAGGTAATACCTCAGAGGAGCCAAAAACTTAAGGCCTCCAAGGAGATCACCAATAACTGCATGGGACCTCAATTATGTTTTGGAAAAACTCACTCTACCCCGTTTTGAGCCAGCCACTACAGCTGATATAAAGTTTTTTATCTTGGAAAACAGCTCTGCTCCTAGCAATAACCTCTGCAAGACGAGTCTCAGAGCTACAGGCACTAATGGCTGTGGAACCTTTTATCATTTTTTATCCAGACAGGGTTTCTCTGAGGACAAACCCGACATTTATGCCTAAGGTAGTGTCCAGTGTGGCCCTTAACCAAACTATTCATTATTCATCTGCCTACTTTTTGTCCAACCCACAGAATAAGGGGGAGATAATTCTGCATTCTTTGGACATACACAGACAGCTACGCTTCTACTTGAACAGCTTGAACAGAACCAAAGCTTTTAGAAAGACTGAGCAACTACTAGTGGCATATGCTGCAGGATCACAAGGAAAGGCTATCTCAAAGCAGACCATTTCAAAGTGGATAGGCCACTGCATTCGTTTCTGCTATTCTCAAGATGGCAAGCCAGTGCCTAAGGGCATTAGGCTACATTCAACTCGAGCAGCAGCCACTTCAGCAGCCTTCCTCAGGGGAGTACCAACCAAAGACATTTTAGAGGCTGCTATCTGGAGTTTAGTGCACACCTTTACAAAGCACTATCATTTACTTCTCTACTCTAAATCCAGGGCAGGCTTTGCCACTGCAGTTCTGCAGGGCCTCATAGCCGCTCCTAATGCTATTTAGCTCCAGCCTCCCAACCATAGCTTTGGGATTCAACCCAAGTGTAATGACTGCAACAGTGAAACACGAAGAACATAGTACAATTGTGTACACTTACCATAAATGTAGATGTTCGAGTGTATTCACTGTTGCAGTCCAGGTTACCCACCCTCCATCCCCATATCTTTTTGCTGGAACTTAGCTGCACTTTTCTAACCTATACAACCTATGTGGTGTATTTGCTTGTAGATGAAGGTATAATATATTTTGGTGAATGCATGTTTGATTGGCATATTTTTAGCCTTCCCTTTTGGGGGCACCTGACATCTGGGGCAAAAAAACCTGAAGAAAATGGCGTCTGTTGCATCTTTTATACCCCTGGCGCACTGACGTCAGGGAAGAGGCGACAGGAACCGACGCCAGACTTAGACTTTGGAATTTAGGCCAACTGGGGGTAGCCTGCCGGCAGGATAACCCAAGTGTAATGACTGCAGCAGTGAATACACTCAAACATATACATTTATGGTAAGTGTACACAACTGTACTTTCTTCTTCTTCTGCCAGCCCACTGCTTCATGGTGACCCTGGACTTGAAGTATGCATGTCATCATATCCCTGTTTCTCATTGCTTCAGGAGATAATCTGAGATTTGTTGTGTCTGGTTCGTTTTATTAGTCGTCTGCATTGCCCTTTGGGCTGCCCACTGCACCTTGAGTGTTTACAAAATCGCTTTTAACAGTAGTAGTTCACTGCCAGACTATTAACATTCACACTTTTCCTTACTTGGACATTTTGCTGATCTGTGCAGTCTGTATCCAGGTTCCTGGAATCACTACAGAAGGTCTCAACCTTATTTTCCCACAGAGAGTTCAAGATGAACCTTTGAAAATCATGCTTAACAACCTCACAAAGACTCACCTTCCCTGGGGTGCTTAACTGACATCAAAAATCATTATCCCCCTCCACAAAGGTGGCAAAAATACTGATACCACCAACTTCAGGCCTACTGCCATCCTTCCCCCTCTTTCTAAAACACTAGAGAAAACAATACAAGCACAACTCATGGTACACCTAACACTAAACAATCTCCTCTCCTCTACCCAACACGGCTTCTGCCTTGGCCACAGCACCATGACTGTCCTCCTTTCCTTTCTTGAAACCATAGACCTCGAACGTGACTCAGGCAAGTTCATATCTACACTATTCCTAGATCTGTCAAAGGCCTTTGACACCATCTCACACACCCTACTTGTATCCCAACTCTCCACCCTACACCTCTCTCCCACCACCATCGCCTGGTTTTCCAGCTACTTGTCCAACCACCAACAAGCTGTCCAATGGAAAACTTCAACCTCCCCCTTCCTTCCCACACCCACAGGTGTCTCACAAGGTTCTGTTCTTGGCCCTCTTCTCTTCAAACTATTCATTAACAACTTTCACCAATCCATCTCAGACTCGTCTATTATCTAGTATGCAGATGACTCAACAACCATCTGCTCAGCCTTCTCCCCCTCCGAACTCTTAGCAAAAACCCAGCTACCCTTCTCCAAAACAGAAACTTAGATGCAGTCTAACCATCTGGCGCTAAATGCAAGTAAAACCAAACTAATGTTTTTTTCCCCTACCAAAAACTTCATTGACAAATCCACATTCACTATACAGAGCCAAAACAACACCCTCCTTGAAATTGTTCCTAACACCAAGCTTCTTGGCATCATTATTGATGAACTAAAATTTGACACCCACATCCACTCTGCAATCAAGAAAATCCACCAAAAGTTAGGTATCCTCTACAGGCACAACCACATCCAAAGCCTCTCTACCCGTCAAACTCTTGCATCCACCTTCCTACTCCCCTCCCTTATGTATGGTGCCCCTCTTTTCACCAATCTCCATCTTGCCCTTCAGTCCAAACTTGAATCCTGCTACCGCAAGATCTCCTAATTTGCAACCAATTCAAAAAACTCATCCCACAACTGCCACTCCCTCCTCACCCTCAACTGACTTGAACTACCCAACTACCTCAGTTATCTACAACTCACCATTGCCCACAAGCTCATCTTTAAACCTGCCAACTGCCCAGCTCTCGCTACTTCCTTAAAACATTACATTCCCAACCATTCACTTGGATCCAAAAAACAAAATCTCCTTCAGGTCCACAAACCTGCACAACCTCCTGGCCATCTGCTGCTGTCCCACTCCTTAGCTAAACAGTGGAACTCTCTCCCCACACACCTATACAACCTACCTAACCATACAAATTTCAAATCTCAGCTACTCTCTCATGTTTCTTCCAAATGGGAATGCCCTTGCCACGCTCCAACTTAACCCCCCCCATTCCACCTTACACTGACTCATCCAACTACCTCTACTATTACTTCATCCCACTCAAAACAATCCCTCCCCTACTAAAAACATCTACTAAAAAATATCTATTGTATTATACTCTCCAATCTCAAATATACTATTACCCTCTCCATGCGTAATATTTTCCTAACCTACTAATGGCTAGTAGCTATATATTTTGAAATGTTAAACCTACAATTGAGTTTATAACAAAAATATTCACTTTATGTAAATGGTGAAATTTCTGTATTAAATTATGTCTTTTCATTTTTGTAACATTGTGACAAGCCAATTGCAAATATCATGGAGCTTATCTGTAGATGTTTAATTAGCTGTATGAACTATGTCCTTTTGTAACATGTAAAATGTAACTTGGATTTATTGTGGAGCTTTTTTCCCCGGGTCTCCACTGAAAACAGGCTCTTCTTGGCCCAGTGGACTTCCCCAGTCATCAAACTTAAATAAACAAATAAAACAATGGCCTTTCTTCGTGAAGACAAGGTTCTGTGTTACCAGGGGATGTTTGAGGCATTCCCTAGAAGGAGTGGTGCCTCAGAAAGATAATTCCTAAAAATTCTAGGATCGATGGCATTCATGATTCCTTTAATACCTCTGGCCCACCTCCATATGAGGACAGTTCAATGGTATGTACGAAATTGTTGGACCCAGCACTTAACAAATGTTCATAGATTGTTACTTGGCTAATAACTGCTAGAGCCATGACAAGCCTAGCCATGCATCCTAAACCTATTTGGATTCCAAGTATCATGGGCATCAGTATGGGGGTGCATGTTAGCAGGCAGGTATCTAAGGTATTTTTGTGGAACAGTGTTACTTAAGATAAAACTTTTTTTTATTGGCAAGATTTTGTTTGAATAGGGTCAGGGTTGAACTCCAATTTATATGGATGATGAGCCTGATGTTCTTCGTGTTTCACTGTTGCAGTCATCACATTTGGGCTATCCCTGCCAGGGTAGCCCTCAGTCGGCCTGAATACCAGAGGCTTAGTATTTCTGCGTCGGTTGCTGTCACTCCAAGACTGACATCAGGTCGTCAGTGGTATAAAATAAGGCAGCCGACTCTATTACATCAGTCTTTCTTGCCGAGGAGCCCGAAGCAGAAGCAGTTTGCACGAGTGCCAGTCAACCGCTACCTGAGTTTTCTGTTTCCGAATTGAGAGATGAAGTCTTCTAAAGCTAAGTACCCCATTGGGGATCCTTTTTTCTTGCTCTAACTGATGTCAGAAAAAGTTAACAATCGTCTCGCCTGTGGAAAGCAAATACCACACCGAGACTTTCATTCTTACTGCGTCACTTGCTTAGGCCCAGACCACGATGTCCCCCGCTGACGCTTTTATGCTTTCTTCAACACCAGAACTGTATATCGTTGGGCCCTTATTGTAGCTAGATATTTTCGGTTTCAGTCCTCGAATTCTGATACGGCTTCGGTAAGCCATCCGACAGCAGCTCTTCCAAAAAAATGTAAGGATAAAGACAGAGACAGACTGCACAGTTCCAAAACTGCCAATGAAGCTTCCATTAAGTTAGTCGTCAAGTCTTCGGTCCTCAGTGAGGTGCTTTCGCAGCACCTGATGCCCCCTTCTGTGGATTCGCAGGCCGCTACCGAGACCCTTTCGGAGTCAAGTATGCCGCGAGACTCTTCATCGACTAAGGATCCTGCGGATATCTCTACCTTGGATGGGTCTGGAGCCGCTGAGCAGGCACCGGCGTCGAAGGAAGTACTTCACGCTACCGATTCTCGACACAGATTGACGACTTCTTTAGCATCTACCGTTCTTTCGAAAACTACTGAGATGTTCTTCATGTTTCACTGTTGCAGTCATCACATTTGGGTTATCTGCTTGCAGTAGCCCTCAGTTGGCCTGATTATCAAAGTCTTGGGTCCTTCATCGGTTGCTGTTTCATCTTCCGTGACGTCAGGTCGTCAGAGGTATAAAGCATGCAGCCGGCACCATTACATCAGTCTTTCTTGACACGCGGTGCCCGAAGCAGAAGTAGTTCGCAAGTGCCGGTCGGCCGACTCCTGAAATTTTCGTTTTCGAGTTTCAGAACCGAAGTCTTCAACTAAAGCTAAGTACCCCGTTGGGGAAACTTTTTCTTGCTCTAAACCGATGTCAGTAAAAGTCAATAATTGTATTTCTTTTGGAAAGCAAATACCTCATAAAGATTTTCATTTGTATTGTATTTCTTGCCTAGGCCCTGACCACGACGTACCTTGCTGTCGCTTTTGTGCCTTATTTAAACCACAAACTATTCGTCGTTGGTACATTTTCACTTCTAAATATTTTGGTACTCGGTTCAATTATCCAGATATGTCTTCAGTAAGCCACCCGACTACCGACATTCCGAAAAAAATGCAAAGATAAAGACAGAGACAGGCCGTCTAGGTCCAAAGCTGCCAATGACGCTTCTCCTAAGTTGGTTGCCAGCTCATTGGTACTCAATGAGGCGCTTTCGCAGCCCCTGATACTCGCTACTTCAGATTCGCAGGCCTCTACTGAGACCCATTCCGAGTCCAGTATGCCGCAAGATGCTTCAACTGTGGAACCTGCGGATGACTCTACCTTGGATGGGTCCGGAACCACTGTGCAGGCACCGGCTTCTGAGGGTGTATTCAGGCGTACTGACTTGCATATTAAACCAACACCATCTTCTTCTTCTAGGCCTAAAACTCGAACCATGCCCAGACCGCATGGTCAGGCCTCTATGCCTAAAAAACAATTGATAAGAATGGCTGAAGACCTTATTACTTTAATCAGGGGAAGCCAACCTTCCCCCTCTAAGAGACCTAGGACTGAATTTGCTTATGAATCTTCTACCAGGATCTAGAAGCAATGATTCCTATCATACCTTGCCTTTGTTTAGAATTCCTTTGGTGGGCAGAGGCCTGCCACCAAAATAAGGGACTACCATTCACTCTACCCCCTACCGTCCAAACCCTAACAACAGATGCATCAGACTATGCATGGGTGGCTCACCTGGCAGGGAAGTGCATTCAGGGCAAATTGAACACAAGTCAAATGCACCTGCATATCAATCAAAAAGAAATGTTAGCTGTACAGAATGCTGTAACAGCCTTCAAGGACCATTAATGGTAAAGACGGACAACACCACTGTTATGTGGTACATAAACAAGCAGGGGGGGTACCAATTCTTACCCCCTCTGCAGACTAGCCATGGCTCTGTGGAACACAGCCTTGAGCTACAAAGTGCATCTACAGGCTCAATTCCTGCCAGGGAAACTAAATACACTGGCAGATGAACTAAGCAGAAATTTCATGGACCCACATGAATGGAAACTGGAACCATAGATTTTCAGCATGTTGATCAACAAATGGGGGATCCCGGATATAGACCTGTTTGCCTCTCCTCAGAACTACCAATTGGACAAATTCTGCACAAGGATTCCCCACAAACAAGCTTGGAAAGTGGATGCTCTGTCCTTCAGCCTGAAAATCTATCAGCTTATGCGTTTCCTCCTCTGCCTCTCCTCTCCAAAGTGCTACTAAAGATCAAACAGGACAAACCAAGTATGATACTTATTGCACCAGACTGGCCACTGGTACCTCCTCTTGCACAGTGTCACAGCTGTTTCCATGGCACCTACCTCAGACCCCTACCCTGCTGTCTCAGCAGGAGAGCCAGATTCTGCACTCCCAGCTTCAAACCCTGAACCTGGCAGCCTGGATAATTACCTAATCTCTCTATTATCATCTCTCACTAAACAAGTGTTGGATGTCATTTTGGAGGCAAGGAGGCCTAGTAATAAAAAAATGTTATGCTGAAAAATGGAAAAGATTCTGTGCCTGGAACCAAACTCAAGGGATGGCCACAACAGCGCCCAATTTACCTCAGATTCTTCAATACTTAACAGAGATGCTTCACAAGGGCCTTTCCTTTTCCTCCATCAAAATTCACACCTCAGCCATTTCAGCTTATGACAACACAGAACCACCACTCTTTTCTCACCCACTGTTCAAGCAGTTCCTCAAAGGGGCCAAAGACCACCCAGGAGAACCCTAACTCCAGCCTGGGACCTTAATTTTGTATTGGAAAAACTCACTCTTCCTCCTTTTGAGCCAGCTGCAACTGCAGAGTTAAAATTCCTTTCTTGGAAAACAGATTTTTTTTTAGCAATCACTTCAACAAGAAGGGTATCAGAATTACAGACCCTTATGGCAGTGGAGCCATTCATCATCTTTCATGTGGACAGGGTGTCCCTCAGGACCAATCCCTCTTTCATGCCCAAGGTGGTATCCATTGTGGCTCTTAATCAGTCCATTCATTTGCCAACCTTCTTTTCTAATCCACAGAACAAAGGGGAACGGATACTGCATTCCTTAGATGTGCACAGGCAACTTAGATTTTACTTGGACAGGACTAAACCTCAAAGGAAATCTGAACAACTGCTGGTGGCATTTGCTGCAGGGGCAGAGGGGAAGGCTGTTTCAAAGCAAACCATTTCTGAATGAATAGGCCATTGCATTCATTTTTTCTATAAGCACCATGGAAAACCTATCTCACAGGGGATTAGACCCCATTCAACTAGGGCTGCCTCTACGTCTACAGCCTTTCTCAGAGGTGTCCCTACCAGAGACATCCTAGAAGCTGCTACCTGGAGTTCTGTACATACTTTCACCAAGCATTACCATTTGCCCATTTTCTCTAAATCCAGAGCTGGCTTTGCCACTGCAGTCTTGCAGGGCCTTATAGCTGGTCCTAATGTTGTCTAAATTCCTCCTCCCATCCTTAGCTTTGGGAATCTACCCAAATGTGATGACTGCAACAGTGAAACACGAAGAACACAGTACAGTTGTGTACACTTGCCATAAATGTAGATGTTCGAGTGTATTCACTGTTGCAGTCCTGGTTACCCTGTCTCCAGCCCTCTGACTTCCTTTGGCTATACCTCTATTCTCCTTTACTATACTTAAAAGCTTTTTGGTGTATTTGCTTTTTTGTTGGAGGTATTACCTTGTATGTGTGTGTGTGTATATATGTGTATATATATATATATCTATATATCCACATTTGCTTCCCATTAAGGGGGCACCTGACATCTGGGGCAAGAAAAACTGATGTAATGGCGTCAGCTGCATGCTTTATACCCCTGATGACCTGACATCGTGGAAGATGAGACAGCAACCGACGCAGGACCCAAGACTTTGATAATCAGGCTGGCTGAGGGCTACTGCAACCAGATAACCCAAATGTGATGACTGCAACAGTGAATACACTCGAACATCTACATGTATGGTAAGTGTACACAGCTGTACTTTTCTAAGGCCCAGGGTATGAACCACACCCAAAAGACTGACAACCCAAGCTCATATCCCTGCTTCCTTGGCTCAGTCTGAAATGCTCAAAATGGCGGAAGAACTTATAATGCTTATCAGGGGAAGCCAGGCTACCCCTACCAAAAGAAAGTGAGATTTGTCCCCAGTAGTTTTATCTGAACAGGAGTCCGATTACTCTGATGCATCTGAATATGAATATATGCAACCCCTCTCTGCTTATGAAGATTCTGATGCAGAGGAATCCATCCTTTCAGCTCTCCAACCGAGGACTTTACCTTTGGGGAAACCCTACATACCTTAAGGGAGCATTTCCAATGGGAATGTCAGGACTACCCTCAGTCAAGAAAGAGTCTCGTAATTCTTAGATCTTACACAGCACAGACCTCTGGCCATTCCTCCTATCCTGGAAGTTGTGGATGATGTTTTTATGGAATCCAGTTTGACCCCTGACACCCTCCCTCCTGCTCCCAGAAAGCTTGACAGGTACTATAGAGTCCCTGACTTTCACAAATTTCTTTTCAAAAATCCTACTGCTGACCCCGAGGTTATCTCTCAAGGACCTAAAGGAATTAAAGCAACTTCTGCTAAGAATCCCACCCCCTCACATAGGGATTCCCAAGCGTTAGACAGATTGGGTAAAAAAGTATACACCTCTGCTACTCTTATTATTAGAGCACTAAATTGTCAGTTCCATATGCTTGAAGTATCAGCAGCATACCATGGAACTCCTTAAACAAAAAATATCTTCTTTTCCTGCATGTGCAGAAAATAGAGTTACAAGAGTTAATGCATTCTGTAAGTCTAGTAACTTAAGCACACCTTACAATGTGGTTTTGACGCCCTAGAAGCATCTTGCAGGACAGCAGTCACTGGTTCTGTCCTTAGAAGGCATGCTTGGCTTAAGGAACAGCCCTTGCCAGACCATGTCAAATCCAAATTATTGGACGCACCCTTGCACAAAGACATGTTATTTGGCACCAAGGCAGAAGAGGTCTTAAAAAAGATGGAAGAAAAAGCTAAATATATGCAGACAGTTAAAAGACTTTTTGCAGGTCCAGCCACCGAGGTTCAGTAGGCATTGCCCCTCCAAACACTGGTCCTTTCCTGCACCCTCCAGGTCAGGTGAGCCCAGACCCCAGGGAAGCAGGCCTCCTGGACAACAGCCCCAGGGAATGCAGAGATCTAAGCAATGGAGTTCCTCCTCTTCCAAAGCAGGGAGTGCTAAGCCATCCCCTCATGGTAAGAACTCACAATGACTTTACACTTCCAACCCATCCCTCTGCCCCAACTCCTCTTGCCCCTAGGAGAAAAACTCTCCTTCCACACAAGCACCTGGGCCACCATTACCAATGACCGCTGGGTCCTCAACATAGTGTCCCAGGGATACAAATTTTACTTCCACACTCTACCAACCCCAAAAGGGTTCCAAGATCTTCCTCCAAACCAGTGGGCAGAGGCCAAAAAGCAAGTCCTTTCACTGCTCTCTATGAGGGCAATAGAGCATGTTCCTGCAGAACATATAGGCCAAGGTTTCTACTCCAGACTCTTCCTGGTACCCAGAAAAGAGGACACATGGTGCCCCATCCTCGATCTATCCATTCTAAACACTTTTCTGGGGATAGCAAAATTCAAAATGCTCATCCTCCAGCAACTCCTACCTATGCTGCCCAAGGATGCTTGGTTAGCCACCCTAGACCTAAAAGAGGCCTTACCTACACATCCCCATCAGGGAATCGTACAGTAAATACCTATGTTTCAGGGCAGGATCACTGCACTTTCAGTTCTCTGCGCTTCCCTTTGGCTTATCCACTGCTCCCAGAGTTTTCACAAAATGGCTGGCTCCCGTCATTGCTTTTTGCAGACAAAGAAATATTCAAATTTACCCATACTTAGACAACTGCCTGATTCAGGCAGACAGTCAGGAAAAGCTGCTAAAGCACCTGACCTTTGTAAAGGACCTACTGACCTCCTGGGGTATACTATCAATGAAAAGAAATCCAAACTAGTGCCCACTCAAAAAAATGTATTCCTGGGAGCAAGCCTGGACACAGCATCCCAGATGGCATTCCTTACACCAGAAAAACAAACCTACCTGACAGCCTACTTCTCTCAACTAGCCACCAGACCCCAGTTATCCGCATGGAAAATCCTGCAAGCTCTGGGGTTCATGCACTTTTGCATTCTACTCATTCCATATGCCAGACTGCATATGAGGAAACCACAATGGCACCTAAAAAGCCTTTGGTGTCAGCACTCCCAAGACCTGGAAACTCTTATACCAATGATACATTGTTTAAGGAAAGATTTTCTTTGGTGGGCAGTAGCATGCTGCCACAACAAGGGACTTCCCTTTTCACAACCCCAAGCTGCACAGACCCACACCACAGACGCATCAGACTATGCCTGGGGTGCACACCTGGATGGCAGGTGCATTCAGGGCCAGTGGAGCCCAAATCAAATACATCTGCACATCAACCAAAAAGAGATGTTAGCTGTTCAGCACACTCTGACAGCCTTCAGACCCCTACTCTCCCCAGGGCCTCTACTGATCAGAACAGACAACACCACTGTGATGTGGTATATCAACAAGCAGGGAGGGACTCACCCGTACCCCCTGTGCAGGCTCGCCATGACCCTTTGGCACATGGCCTCAGCCATGCAACTACACCTGTTAGCACAATTCCTGCCAGGCTCTCTAAACTCTGTGGCAGACAACTTAAGCAGAAATCTTCTGGTCCGACATGAATAGCAGCTAGACCAAAGAACCTTCACCCTTATAACCCATAAATGGGGCACCCCGAAGGTCGACCTCTTAGCCTCCCACTCCAACCATCAGCTCAGCAAATTCTGCACCAGGGAACCTCACAGCAAGGCCTGGAAAGTGGATGCTCTATCCTTCCAGTGGGTCAATCTCTCGGTCTATGCATTTCCCCCTCTACCGCTCATTTTAAGGGTACTGCTCAAAATAAGGGAGGAAAAACCAAGGACAATACTGATTTCCCCAGACTGGCCATGCCAACACTGGTACCCATAGCTGCGCAACCTGTCACCCCTGCCACCATGGCATCTCCCTCAGATCCCAGTACTCCTGACCCAGAGGAATGGAGAATTCATGCACCCGCAATTGCAGACCCTCAAACTGGCAGCCTAGCTTATTCCCTGACCCCTTCACAAGCTGCCAATCTAAGCAAACAAGTTCTAGATGTGATATGTGAAGCTAGATGCCCTAGCACTAGAAAGTCTTAATGCTGACAAGTGGAAAAGGTTTTGCACCTGGATCCAGGCCAAGGGAGCCAGAATGGCACAGCCCTCCCTACCTGTCATCCTGGACTACCTGGCTGACCTACTACACAGGGGTCTATCTTTTTCTTCTATTAAAATTCATGCCTCTTAAAATTCATGCCTCTGCCATCTCTGCTCATTTCAGCACAGAGCCACCTCTTTTCTCCCACCCTCTCATCAAATAGTTCTTAAGAGGGGCTAACAACTTGAGGCCACCCAGAAGAGCACCTACCCCAAATCTTTGTGTTGGAAAAGCTCACCCTGCCCCCCTTTGAACCAGCAGCTTCAGCAGAGTTAAAGTTTCTCTCTTAAAAGACAGCCTTGCTTCTGGCCATCACTTCAGCTAGAAGAGTATCTGAGCTACAAGCACTGATGGCTGTAGAGACCTTCATCATTTTCCAAGCTGACAGGGTCTCCCTCAGGACTAACCCATCCTTCATGCCAAAATTGGTGTCCATTGTGGCTCTCAACCAGTCCATTCATATTACCCACCTCTTTCCCTAACCCACAAAACAAGGGGGAAAGAATTCTGCACTCTATAGATGTGCACAGACAGCTCAGATTCTACCTAGACAGGACTAGATCATTTTGAAAGACTGATCAATTGTTTGTCAGCTTTGCTTCAGGAGCAGAGGGCAAGGCCATATCCAAACAAACCATTTCCAAATGGATAGCACACTGCATCCATTTCTGCTACAAGCAGCATGAGAAACCTACCCCCAAGGGAGTCAGGACACAGTCTACCAGAGCAACCTCCACCTCTGCAGCTTTCCTCAGAGGGGTCCCCACCAGGGACATCCTGCAGGCTGCAACATGGACATCTGTTCATACCTTCACCAAGCATTACCACCTGCCTTTCTTCTACAAATCCAGGGCAGGCTTTGCCACCGCAGTCTTGCAGGGCATCCTAGCCAGCCCCCAGTCTTCTTGACTGCCTCCACCCTTTTCTACAGCTTTGGGAATCAACCCAAATGTGATGACTGCAACAGTGAAACACGAAGAACATAGTACAGTTGTGTACACTTACCATAAATGTAGATGGTCGAGTGTATTCACTGTTGCAGTCCTGGATTCTCTCCCTCCATCCCCCTTGTCTCTCTCTGTCAGTTTCTCACTCTCTCTCTCTCTCCTTACAAGGAATTTTTGGTATTTACCTTCTACTGGTTGTGTTCTTCCACCATAACCTATCTCCCTCTTGGGGGCTTCTGACAGGGCAAGAAAAACATGTAATGGTGTTGGCTGCCTTATTTTATACCACTGACGACCTGACGTCAGTCCTGGAGCGACGGCAACCGACACAGAAATACTAAGCCTCTGGTATTCGGGCTGACTGAGGGCTACCCTGGCAGGGATAACCCAAATGTGATGACTGCAACACTGAATAGACTCGAACATCTACATTTATGGTAAGTGTACACAACTGTACTTTCTGTAGTGTGAGTATCCTTTGGGTTACATATCTCTCTCTCCAGCATGTTCTTTTTCATGTCACAAACAAAGTTCAGATCCCTGGATCTTGTGTTTCTGGTGCTGTTTGTTTTGCATATGTGCAACAGATCAGTGAGGGTTGGGGCTGAGGAAGCTGTGTAAGCCAGCCAAAGATCCCCTCTCTGCAGCCTGTAGAAGACTGAATAGTGAGACAGAGCCTTTAGGCGATCAGTGTAAGACAGTGTTTTCATGCCCTGAATTCCTCTGATGAGAAACCTCTGTGGGTGTCCCAGCTGTTGCAAGTGTCTGGTTAGACATGTGGCAAAGGAGGTATTGTACTCAATGATGGGTCTGATAAGGGCTGAATGGTACTATAACTTCCTTGGACCTAGATGCTATACCCTTACCTATATGTTGGGTGACATAGAATGATTTTCTTACTGTCTTATCCTAGTTGTGTTTGATCGATGGAATAATTAACTTGGCTTGACAGTTTTCCAAAGGGCAGTATAATACATTTTTTGGCATTGGATTTTATGCCATGGTTTTGGCACCAGTCATTTGTGTGTGTAAAACCCTCTTGCAAGATGTTGGTGTCCTGGGGGGATCTATAGTAGCTTTCAGTTTATAGTCATCTGTGAACTTGGTGAGCCAGAGGCCTTGAATGTTAGCTTTGACTTCCAAGGTGTAGATGCCAAACAGGAGTGTGCTCATCATGGTGGAGGTGGTCTCACAGATCTGGAATTCTTGGGTCCTATCTGGGAGCAAGCCTGCAGTCCGGCAAGTTATGTAGAGATTTTTGCCTAGCTCATGGACCTTATAAACAATGCCTGAATGAGGAATCGTAACACATGCCTTGAGCAGGACAAGATACACAATATCCCCTGTTTCACCCTCATCTATTGCCTTGGTGACCCTCTCAAAGACGTCTACCAGGTTAAGTAGAGATGACATTCCCTTAAAGCTAAATTGGGATGGGTCCAGTGCCTGTAGGTTGCCAATGTCCTTGTTTATCATTTCCATGGTAATTCATTCTATGGCTTTGCATTGTTAGACTTACTAGACTGAGGGGGTCTGTAGTTCTCTCTGTCAGCTGATGGTCTGCCCTTGTGGAGGGGAATGACTAGTACAGTCCTCCATTCACCTGAACGTACCCTGTTTTGAGGCTGTAGTTGAAGAATGCCTCAAATGGTCCTAATAGGTCATATTTCAGACTGTTCAGGAGGCAACCATGGTTGTTATTGGGACCCCACAGAAACAGTGTTCTTGGCTTTAATGAGCTACCATCACCTGGTCCCTGTTAATAGCTGGGAGAAGTAAGTTGGAAGGAATTTCACCTGGAGGAGTTGAGGGAACTGGGTTGAAGTTTGAACTGAATTTATCAGCCAGTAGTAGATTTTTTATGTCACCTGATCAGTGAAGGTGGTACCATTCACCACCAGTTCAGCACACTGCTGTGTGTTGCCATTACAGTTCCAGACATAGCTGAATTAGGGGCTTGTGATTGTCCTTAGCCTGCAAAGGCTATCCTTACCTCATAGTTGACCTTGTTGGACTGAATTAGACCTCTTATTTTCTTGTTTTATGAGAGCACTTGTCTTTTACGGAGTTGCTCTTCCTGATTTTGGGCATGATTTTTTCTTTTATTATATACCCTGTTTAGGTGAGAATTCCACCAGTGGGGTTTAAAAGCAATTATGGTATCTGTTGAGCTAGTGCTTCATTTCCTGGAAGCCCAGTTGCCAGTGCTGGACTTCATCAGATGAGAGTTGTTACAGTGGTGGAGAACACAGCTGAGAATTAATTCAGGACTTCCCACCTTCCCTCCTGATCTGGCACAATCTCTCCAGACAGATTCATTCACTTTTGTTTGGGGAGCTGTGTTAATGCGAGTGCAGACCTCTTGGAGGCCCAAGGATGCATGGAAGCATATCAGTGTCAAGCAAATGTTGGTGGTAATCCATACCTTGAAAGTCCTTCACCCCCTATGGATTCCAGGTGGTCCTCTTGTGGTTACCTCAGAAAACAAGTGGGTACAAGGTCTTGCCCTCTGCGCTGGTCAGCAGTGATGGCATAGGAACTGGCATTAATCACTCAGTTGATGATAAACCAAAGGTGTATTTAATGATAAAAATCCACAAGAAAAACAAATAAGACGTGAGCGCTTTCGTTAAACAAGTGTTAACTTCATCAGACACCCTGGGTATAAATTTAAAATTAGAATGTCTAAATGTGCATCATATAAATAAATAAACACAAAATAAATCTATCCACCATTATAACATAATATAATATAATATATTCTATGTTTATTTATTTTATGGTGTTATTTTAATTCCACTATGGCTAACTATTTCTAATTTTATATTTATATATTGTCTTATGCTTTATGCCTTTGATAATGTTGCTTCTATATATATGCATTTACGTATATGCTTTTTTTCCTGTTTGTGCAACATGAAATATGTTTTAAATATTTCTAGTCAGTATTTGCTTCACTGCCTAAAGGGTTAATCAGTTAATTAATTAGAACTGTGCAAATCTGATTGGCCAGCATCATTTTAAACTTGTTTAAATTAAACTGATTGTTTTTTGAGATCTGATGAAGCATGTTTTTACATGTGAAAGCACTTATCCATTAATTGTACAATAAATTAGTTTACATATTTTTACGCCTGGTGGTCCTGCCTTGTGTTTCGTTTTGGATTCCTGGTATTTATTTTTCTTGGCTTGGACCTTTGGGTAGCAGGATACTTTTTTGCTTTATTAATATATGTCTGTTAAATTGTTAGATATTCTCTAGGGATTTGTTTTCATGTTAATTTTGAGGAGCCATGTTAGTTTTCATGTACCTGGTTTCCAAGGCTGTCCAGAAATAATAACTGATGTTATCTTTTTTTTCCCCTGGTCTAGACTTTTTTAAGGTTGTGAAGTTGCACCTTTTATTGCAAGCCAGAAAAAGTATGGATAGAATCTTTTTAATGCATTACAGTATGCATTATAAAGTTTGCACAGCCTCAGAAGTACCATGCTTTCTGGTAAAGTAGTAGGAAACACTGTGTCCCATTGATGAGAGAGCTGACAGCTCTTTGCTGCTTCTACCATTTTGTAGGTGCTGCTTTTCTAAGCAGTTCACAAGAGGTGTACTACATTTCTATTTTCAGTTCCCAGTGAGGAAATGTTTTCCTTTTTAGACCCCTTTACAGTTGAGAAGCTGACTACTACTTTAGCCTTTCTTCAATGTGGGGTGGGTTAATATAGTTTTTGTGGTAGCTGTTACCTCTACCAGGAAGATGTGCAAGGAATCCATTCTTAAATTTTTACAAGCATACTGTTTCATTGAGGACCCATCTGTTTTCTTTTTTTTAGGTAGTACAGTATATCTTGATTGGTTTTGAGGTACATTGTCCCATTTCCAGTTTTGTATGTATTTATTTATTACATTTGTTAGCTGGGCTGGTCTGTGGACTTCTCAATTTTCTCTTTAGTCCAAAGGCCTGAAGTGAAGTGACTGAGAATAAAGGGTCATGGGTACTCATTCCTACTTCAGAGAATAAAGGGTCATGGGTACTCATTCCTACTTCAGAGAATAAAGGGTCATGGGTACTCATTCCTACTTCAGAGAATAAAGGGTCATGGGTACTCATTCCTACTTCAGAGAATAAAGGGTCATGGGTACTCATTCCTACTTCAGAGAATAAAGGGTCATGGGTACTCATTCCTACTTCAGAGGATAAAGGGTCATGGGTACTCATTCCTACTTCAGAGAATAAAGGGTCATGGGTACTCATTCCTACTTCAGAGAATAAAGGGTCATGGGTACTCATTCCTACTTCAGAGAATAAAGGGTCATGGGTACTCATTCCTACTTCAGAGAATAAAGGGTCATGGGTACTCATTCCTACTTCAGAGGAGTGCATCTAGTCACTTTTCATGATATGAACTGGTTTTGCACATTCACCAAGTGGCTGGAAGAACTAGGACTTAGAAATCATACCTAGCCAAATGGAAAAGGTTTTTCCTGTACTGTGAGTCAAAGGGCATTTTTCCTCTTCCTTCCTGTGAGAGCCAAACACCTTCAAGTACCTTGAAGACCTTTTTGGCAAAGATCTTCAAGTACCTTGAAGACCTTTTTGGCAAAGTACTGTCTCGCACTATGTCGTGCAAGTCATGAGTGAAAAGGATCCCAGGAGCAATTCTCCAATCCTATAACAAATAAATGGCTTAATCAGAGTGAATCTTTCTTTTGTAACAACTTGCCCAGCAATGTATCCTCCCCTCTTAGCCCCACTTTATGATGAAGCACTTTCCTGCATTTGGACTCACTTATAAAATATATGCCAGCACATGGAGATATTCATTTTATGTTGGAAAAGGGAACTGTTCCTTCCTCTGACCCTGGCTCCTCAGTGGCACTTCAGGTTTTGTCCTGGAAAGCCTTGTTTTAGAGGCAGCTACTCAAACAAGTGAGCATCTCATCTGCAAGCCATCATATATACATATCCATACATGGTCTTCTACAAAAACAGTTGAGCCAGGGGGCTGACCCTTTCTTTGTGGAAAAATTGCTATGTGAGCTGGCACTTAATTCAGACTAAAGCAGCCAGTTTACTTTCCTAACCTACAGAATAAATGGAAAAAATATTTTGCATCTTCTGGATGTTTATATGTAGTTTAGATTTTATTTAGCATAGATCAAATAATCCAGAGGGTCTGAAAAATGTTGCATCATTTAAGTATGGCAGACAGTGGTGGCATGGCTCAAAGTGAACACTACCTAAATGTCTTGCAGACTGCCTCAGCTTCTGTTTTGAAAGTAGTGGGAAGTACTAGAGGGGGACAGTTTAGAGCCCACTCTACCAGAGTAGCAGAAACCATAGCAGCCTTCTTTAAAATATATTAGCCATATTTTTTCCACAAATTATAATCTTGACTATCGTTCAAGAAGAAGGATGGGTTGTGCCACAACTATCCTTGAGGGTATGTTATGCTGTCCTCATCCCTTGGGTTAGTTGCTGCTTAGTCCACTTCCCATGAATAGAAAATTATACTGCAGCAGTGCCTCACGATGAACATAGTGTATGTGTTTACTCACCATAGTATATGCACTCCTACACCCTTTTTCTAATAGAGCTTCTGTCCGCTGTCTAGTGAGGGAAGGACACTGGAGGAGGCAAAGCAATCAGAATAGTTTATAAGGTCAGCAGGCTACTTGACTTACAGCTCCCCAAGGCCCCCACCTATGTCCTTTGCCTCTCTGATCTCTGTAGAATATAGGTGAGGTCCACTAACCCAGTCCCAGGGCATTACAGATAAGGGAAGGGGGCCAATTACTTGGACCTCTAGGACATTGCACACTTGCTGATGGCAATAAAAAAGGATTGTATGAGCTACTGTCCTTTATGTCCTGGGCTGGGGGTGGAAGTTTTCTCCATGCTTGGGACACATGGAAGGTCGGGGACTCGTACCATAAAGCAAATGTCTTCCTGTGCTAAGTCCCATGAATAAGGAATTATAGTAAAACAGTGACCCCACTTGATCATTTATAGGTATGTGGAATATACGCACACATCTATACTTTTTTTGTTTTCTAATTAGGATAGATTTGTACAGGAAATGGTGGGGTGGGAGTCAAACCTCCAGGTTAGCAATAGATCTGATGTTGCCAATTTTTATTCTATCCTCAACATATGGGTTCAAATCTAATCCTTGGATCTGACTCTGGCATTACTATAGGTTGTTGCCATCAAAAAAGTATCGAGCTCCTTCCTACCCATAATGCACCAACCTCTAACTTGCCTGAGATCTCCTTTGCCACTTCACGAATAAGACTTGGTCACCATTTCAGATCTTGAGTTGTTATTCAGAGATAAGTTTCCTTGAATTTATTCTATAACTGTAATTATTTGTAATATTTTCTCTCTTTTCCTACTACAATAGCTGTAATTCTTCTTACCATACTTGGTATTTATCGATGTCCTTCTGTTCTCATGTTGCAGTATTCAAAACCTTAGGGAGTTGCTGCCTGCAGCACCAGACATCCAGCCAGTATACCAAAGTCTTAGAAACAGGGGTACGTGCAACGTTGCATGCAGGTGCCATAAACTGACGTAGGCTATATGTGTGACATCTGCAGGTATCCAGCTCCGAACTTTTCTGCCACAGTGTGTTTCAGATGTCCGATCGCCAGTCTCAGACGTCTGATGTTTGCCCGACTTCGGCCACCCATTTTCGACGATTGTTTTCCAGCTGTGTGCACTGAGATAAGTACCCTTGTGGGATTTTTTTTCTTTGCCTTTTTCAGACATGCTTGTCATCTAGAAAGGGAAAGTTTGCTTGTGAAAGACAAATTCCATATAAGGGCACACACGAGCGGTGCTTATTTTGTCTAGGGGCTGGTCACGATTACAAGTCCTGTGACATTTGCTAATGTTTTGTTCCCAGAATTCTTAGAAGTTGTCTGGCGGCCTTAAGAGAATCAGTGTCTCCGAAGCTTCGGTGTCCGGAATGGAAGGCGGAGTGGGCACCTCCGAGGAGCTGTCTAGGAAGAAGGCCAAGAAAGTTAGACTGACACCCAAGCTGCACCTCAGTTGTCCGGTGAGATTCTCAAGGCGAGTGTCAACCCAGGATCGCTCTGGACGTCGGGTATTTCGCTGCAAAATGGAACCGAAATGGAAGCTGGTTCAGCGGACACCCAGAGTATGTCAGCTGAGGTTTTTCAGCCATCAGAGCCTCATGGCAAGGGGGAACCACGGGTCGTGGCTTCAGAGGGGCCTACTACTGCCTTGCCATCCACTAGAACATCGGTACCCAGGCCTACTACTGCCCCTTCTACCTCTTTAAAAAGAAAACAGAAGGAGAAACACAGCACAAAAGACCCTACTCCACCATGGGAGACCTTTTCCCAGACTCTGTTTGAGGCCTTTCAGGTTCTCCAGACCCAGATTCCCCAGTCAGGCCTACCAGTTGTTCCACAGGTAATATCTGAGGAAGAGTCTTCCTCCTCAGATGAGTCTTTAGCTTACTGCTCTCGGATTGATTCCCCTAAGGATTTTGTAACTCCAGGAGAAGAAGAGTCCATCACTCCTGACTCCCCTGGAGAAGATTTCTCCTTTGGGGATACCATTTCCCTGTTTAGGCAACATTTCAGGTGGGAGCTCTTAGATGTTTCTGAGACTAAAAAGAGATACTTTGAACTCTTGCAGATGGAGCAGACCTCACCATCTGCAGTCTCACCTTTGCTTCCAGCATTCCAGGATGCTTTTTCTGCTGCCTCTCAGAGCCCAGATTCACAGCCTCCTGCTTTTAAGAGACCAGACAGATTTTATAAAGTGTCTGCAAAGGAGCAGTACCTTTTCAAGGACCCTCCAGCAGACCCTGCAGTCATTGCAGTGTCAGCTGATAAGTCTTCTAGGCAGCTACCTTCCTCTTCCATTTTCTCTACTGATAAAGACAGTCAATTTATGGACAGGTTGGGGAAGAAAGTATATACTTCTTCCACCTTGGCCATTAGAGCTATCAGACCCACTTGGCCAAGTTTGCTTTAGACTCCCTGACCAATGCCTCTGCTCTTCTGTCTGAGGTAGCAAACTCAGCAGCTAAGGCTCAACCGAGTACCCTTCTGCCCATGGTTTCTCATGTGACCAGGCACACTATTAATATTAAGTGCAGCTGTGATGGTGTAGAAGCGTCTTCAAAGTCTGCTGCTTCGGGTTCTGTGTTAAGGAGATTTTCATGGTTGAGACTTCAGCCTTTACCTTTGGATGTCCAAGCTAAGTTGTTAGATACCTCTTTGGACAACAAAGCCCTCTTTGGAGCTGCCTCTGCAGAGCTACTTAAGTCTCTGCAGGAAAAAGGTAAAGACTTACAAAATCTTAAACATTTATTGGTGTCACCTGTTTCCAGATTACATATAAATTACTCTCAAAAGCATAGCTTTGTCAAGAGGCAATCCTCTTATTCATCTGCAACACAGTCTAGGGGACGGAGACCTCTCAGGAAACAATCTGCTCCTAGATCTTCTACCACCCCCACACCTTCTTCCTTTTGGAGGCAGCCAGACCCAAATAGAGCTCCTCCACTGTGACTCTCTTCCCTCACCCAGTTCCACCCTCTATCCCTACGCCTAACCCTTCCCCTACCCTCCTGGCAGGAAATCACCACAGACAAGTGGGTGCTCTTCATCATCGAAAGGGGATACTTCATGACTTGGTGGGCAGTTCCACCCTTCCAGGTAATTCCTAAACACTCACCCAATCAGCTTCCACTTTTTCCCACTATCCTGAGCCAACTCCTCTATCAGGGAACTATAGAACCAAGTACCCAAGGATCAGTTAGCCAGGGGAGTTTATTCCAGGATGTTTTTGGTTCCAGGAAAAGATGGTCTTTGGAGATCCATACTCGACTTATCCCATCTCTTTGTCTTCCTCAAGGTGCCTACCTTCAAAATGCTCACATTACAGCACCATCTTCCCCTTATTCTTCAGAAAGCCTTCATGGCCTCCCTGGATCTGAAGGATGCTTACCTTCACATCCCTATTCATCCCACATACAGGAAATTGTTATGTTTCTCAGTGGGTTCTTCACATTTTCAGTTCTCTGCCTTACCCTTTGGGCTGTCCACAGCCCCAAGAGTGTTGCAAAGTGTCTAGCCTCAGTCATTGCACATTGCAGACTGCAGGGCACACAAATTTATCCTTACTTGGATGACCTCTTTATTCTGCACCAAGATTCTCTCACCCTGTCCCAACACTTGGACATGGTTTGCAAGTTTTTGCAGAGCCTAGGCCTCACTGTAAGTTGCCTAAAATCTCAAATGGCTCCTTCCCAAGATCTTTGTTTTCCTGGGATGCAGGATAAGGACAGACTTGATGTCAGTCTTTGTCCCTGGCCAGAAAGTGGAATTCTTACTCCGTTCTTCCTGCTACCTCTACCAGCCATCTCAGCCAGGGCATTTCTCAGAATCCTAGGATACACGGCTTCCTTGATTTCCATGATCCCTCTAGCCAGGATGCACATGAGGAAGTTTTAGTGGGTCTTGAGAAATTCTTGGAACCAGCACTCTCATCCCTCGGAAACAAAACTTCCTCTTCTTCCCTGTTTAAAAAGGGATCTCTCTTGGTGGATTGCTAACATTACCCTCAGTCAAGGGGTATGCTTGCAGACCCCTCCATCCAAACAGCACCTTTATACAGGCGCATCAGATCTAGGTTGGGGGGCTGTCCTACACAATGCCAGCACCCAGTACAAAGTGTACAGGGGAGTGGTCCATTCAAGAAAGGAAGGACCACATCAACCTAAAAGAGCTAAAGGCCCTTTCCTTGGCTATACAGGCCTTTCAATACATACTTCTGCCAGGAACCCTGAAGGTCATCACAGACAACATGACAGTTCTGTAATATGTAAACAAACGGGAGGAACAAAGTCTTTACCTCTCTGCAGACTTGCTATCCAAATCTGGTCCCTGGCAGCATCACTACATGTTCACTTGCAGGCAGTTTACATTCCATCAGAAGACAATGGGATAGCAGATACCCAGAGCAGAACTTTATCACCCTCCCACGAATGGGTGCTTCACAGGGAAGCATTTCTGGATCTGATTCACAGGTGGGGTATTCCTCAGGCAGATCTGTTTGCCTCCTCCCAGAACAGACAAATGCACCTCTTTTGCACAAGGCGTCCCCATCCATAAGCCTGGAGGGTGGACGCCTTTTTTTTTCATGGGAGGGAATGTTTCTTTATGCCTTCCCTCCATTTTCTTTGATTCACAAAGTCCTCGTGAAAATATAGAAGGACAAATCAGAAATACTGCTGGCCAGGACAGCATTGGTTTCCCCTACTTTACCTTCTAGCCCAGGGCAATCCCCACAGGTTACCTCACCACTTCATCCTACTCTCACAACACAGGGGATCCCTTATTCATCCCCACCTACTCAGTCTCAAACTGACAGTGTGGGTGATAGAGTCTTGATCCCCTTTAGGCACCTATATTCAGAGGACATACTCAATGACCTGCAGGAGGCCAGGAAACCAAGTACCAGGAGAAACTACTTATTGAAATGGAAACGATTCTCCCATTGGTGCCTCAAGAGAAAACTGGACCCATTTCAAGTTTCTGTTCCAATGGTCCTTTCTTACCTGTGTGAGTTACTACATTCAGGACTGACTTATTCCTCAGCGAAAGTGCACCTCTCTGCTATTTCTGCTTGCCTTCCCTTGACTCCAGCTCTAGCTTCCAGGTTGGACACCAGGCTGTTTCTGAAAGGGGTCCTTCACATAAGACCTCCTCATAAGCCTATCCCTCCTCCTTGGGACCTTAACTTTGTGCTGGAAAAGCTTACATTGGCCCCCTTTGAGTCAGCCCATTCATCCTCTCTTAAATTCTATACTTGGAAAACAGTCTTGCTAGTGCTCCTTACTTCTTCCAGGAGGGTCTTTGAGATCAAAACCCTTATGGCTTCTCCTCCCTATCTTGTTTTTCATAAAGATGGGATTTCTCTAGAACTAACCCTTCATTCCTGGCTAAAGTAGTTAATGAAAGTTCCTTAAACCAGACAATTAATTTACCCGTCTTTTACCCTCAGCCACAGAACTCCCCAGAAAAGACTTTGCATTCCCTGGATGTTCATAGGCAACTGAAGTTCTACTTAGACAAGACAAAACCCTTCAGACAGTCTGACCAACTATTTGTCTCTCTTCATCCTAAGGCCCTTGGCAAGGTAGTGTCAAAACACACAGTTGCCTGTTGGATTTCTAAGGCTATTGCCTTTTGCTATTCCTTTCATGGAAAGCAATTGAGTTTATCTGCCGAGGCCCATTCCACCAGAGCAGCTTCCTCCTCAACAGCTTTCTTCAAGGGCGTGGATTATTCTAGACGCTGCAACTTAGTCTTCTGTACATACCTTTACCAAATATTACAAATTGGATTTGATCTCCAGGGTTTGAACAGGGTTTGCTAGGTCTATCCTGCAGGGTCTTATAGACTCTGCTCCCCAACCTACCTCCCATTTTACTTCCTAGAGAGTTGTGGTACTCCCACTAAGGTTATGAATACTGTTAACATGAGAGTAGAAGGACATAGAATAGTTGTGTAAGAACTTGCCATAACCATAGATGTCCTTCTCTTCCATGATGCGGTATTCAATCCCACCCACCCCCTTTTTGGCCCTATTATTACCTGTGCTCTTTTCCCTAACCACTGATTTTGTGTGTCTGGGAGGTTAATGCTTTGTTTTCTCTCCTCCTGCTCCTGGGGTCTGTCACTGTGTGGCAGCCAGTTCTGAGTTGGGTATGTGCAGATGTCACAGATATAGCATATGTCAGTTTATGGCCCCTGCATGCAATGTCTCATGTACTCCTGTTTCTAAGACTTTGGTATGATGTCCGGTGCTGCAGGCAGCAACTCCCTAAGGTTATGAATACTACAACATGGAAGAGAAGAACATCTATGGTTATGGTAAATTCTTACACAGCTATTCTTTTTTCTTCTTATATTTTCTACATATTTTGTATAATTTTTATACCATTGTTGGTATCCCTATCTTTAAAAAAAAAAAGAAAAAGAAAAAAACTGTCTCTTTCCTTCCTACCTTCTCTTTAGTTTTTACATCTACATCAGAATTTCAGAAAAGGGCCCTTTGGGGTTCAAAAAATGTGAAAATGTGGGCACAAGTTGTCTTTATCAGATGTGCATGCTCTATGTATATACTGTCTAAGCCCTGATCACCTTAAGGTTGAGTGCAGCATATGCCAGAATTTTAATCCACAGGCTATGGTGACCATAAAAACTTATTCTTAAAGGATTGCTTCCAGTACCCTTTTCTGAAGTAATTACTGGAGCTCAATCCTCCAAATCAAACTCTAAGGAGACTACCTTAAAATCTCCAAGACTGTCAGGATCCTCAACTCCGTCTTCTTCTTTGGAGCCTCCCAAAAAAAGCAGAAGTCAGATCCAAAGACTTTTTCGATAGTTTTAGTACTGGATCCGGCAACTCCTCCTTCAGCTCAGAGTACCTTGGATCCAATTCTTTTACCTAGGACTAGGTACTCTCCTACTGTAGACCCAGTACCATCTAGAGTTCCGTCTCCATTTTTGTAACTCCACCATTCGAAATCCCCATCCTTGGCATTTTCTCAGTCTTCCAGAAGTCTAACCAAAGTTGATATGGACATGATGATGAGTAGGTTTCTCAAGGTGCAGAGTCAGATGGAAGTTATCCCAACTCCTACCCAGGAAGTCTGTCCTTCTGTCACTCCACTGATAACTCCTCCTTTGATCTTACCCATCATTTCAGAGCCCTTGGATCCAAGACTTCCAAGTCCATCTTGTTTAGATCCAAAGATGGTCTTATCTTCAGATCCAAGGATATCTCTGAGTGCACCGGCTCCGATGTTCTCAGAGCCAAAGTGGTCCTGTCAGATCCAAGGTGTTTGAGTCAACTCCAAAGTTTTTGGAGCTGACTCTACCCCTCAGAGCTTTGGTATTGGACAGCTCAGCTCCAGCTTCAGCCCCTCTGGTAAATTGCCTTTGGGGCAGAGGGAGACAGTGGCCCAGAAGCCCTGCCTCTCTCCTCCATTGTCTTCTTTTCCACATAGAATTCTGCCTTTGAGGTGAAGAGAGTTTTCTCTGCTCTGGCAGAGCGGACAGATCCTACCCCTCGGATATTCCTTCTGGATCCCAAATGTGTCTGCGCCTTGGGCCATATCATTCTACACCACAGAAACAACTAGCCCAAAGTCTCCAGACCACCCAGCAGGGTTTCACTGTCTTTTTCAATACTTCACTGGAGCATCCCAGAGAGGAATTCCCTTGGAAGAGGAAGTGCAGAAAGTGGCACTTAGACTCCCCTCAGGAGTCAGTCACCGAGTATAGCGATTTTGATGAAAGGGAGGGGACCCCACGATCACCTCCTGAAGACATCTCATTTGGAGACATTCTTGAGATCCTTAAACATAGAGGTGGTTGGTCCTCTGATAATCCTACCCCACAGGAGTCTGTGTTCCTGGAGACCTTTGGAGCTGGCTTGTCTACCTCCTGGGTTACTCTAGACACAGATGAGGTCATTGACTTGATATCTAGGGGGGAGTGGAAGGAACCAATTCCCAGGAGACCAAATCAGATTCCGGCTCCACTGGCAGGTAAGGAAGTCTGGAGGAAGGGGGTGCCTGTAGATGCAATGGTCGTGGCTATGGCCACCAAGAAGGAGCTTGCTGAGCAGAGTTCCTATGTCCATCCCCCTAACAGGGAGTCTAGGCCATTGGAGAGATTTGAGAAGCATGTATATGATTCAGTGACCTAATGTTTGCCACACTTTACAAGATTACAAGGATACTCGATCAAGGAACTTTCAAAGTCCCTTGCTGAGACTACTACTGGTGAGGCTTAATCTTCTGTGGCTTTACAGCTGGCTACTTCAATCCATTTCAAATTTGTCCATGAGGCTTATTTCACATGCAGCTGAAGGTGGCTCAAGGGCAGCAGTTTCAAGCATTTCCATCAGGAGGCATGCTTGGATGCGCTCGTATGATTTTGCGGAGCCAGTTGTTCGTCGATGCACCCCTTTGACGGTAGTTCATTGTTTGGCCCAAAAGTGAAGGGCACACTCTCCTGGTGTGAAAATTTTGGCAAAACCCTTTCTGCAGTGGGTGTACATTTTTCGACCCCCCCCCCCCCAAAAGTTTTTTTCTAGGAACCAATGAGGTGGTTGAAAGATGTGGTTCAGAAAGTCCCGGGGTCCTTTCCAAGATCCACATGGAGATAGTTCCCCCAGCGGCAGAGGGGGGAAATTGAATGGTCGACAATGCCCACGTGATGGAGGAGGCCAACAAAACCAAGGCTCCAGGGATTCTTTCTCTGCTCGACCCTATCAGTGCTCCTGAAAGGAGGCCCAGTAGTCCCCCTCTGTGGGCAATCAGGAGTTGACTATTCCTGCACCAGATAGTCTGGGTGCAGAGGATTAGTTCCAGAGGTTATATAATTCCCTTTTCCCTACCACCCCCATCTGTATACAAAATTCCCAATGTTCCTCCCAGTCAGAGGAAAGCAGCAGCACGAGAAATATAAAAGCTGCTAGAAAAAAAAAAAAAAGTCATCCAATAGGTCCCACCAGACAATATAGAATCTGGAACATATTCAAGATTCTTTTTCTTGCTAAAAAAGACAGTAGAATGGAGACCAATTTTGGATCTCAGCATCTTGAACAAATGAGTTTGACACGCAAAGTTTTGGATGGTCTTACAGTTCAGTCCATTCTGCCTTCTTTGGCAAGGACAACTGGATGTGCTTAGTAGACCTTCAGGATGCATACTACAGCATAAAAATGAACAGACAATCCAGAAGGTATCTATACTTCTGGCTGGGAGCCAGTCATTATCAGTTCAGAGTTCTGCTCTTTGGCCTCACCACAGCCCCCAGGGTGTTCACCAGTTGCATGGCAATGGTATCAGCTCAGTTGAGACTGCAGGGATTCCGAATGTTTCCATACTTAGATGACTGGCTCATTACCCCCGACCAGGCATCTACTAAACAATACAAGAGATTACATATTCCAGACTTGTTTTCATCTTGGGCTATCCATAAATTACAACAAATCTCAGTTACAACCGACTCAAACATTGGAATTTATAAGAGCGATGTTCAACACAGTATCAGTGACAATTTCTGTTCCTCTAGCAAGAGTGCAAACTGTCAGATTCCAGGTCAGGAAAATAGTGCACAGTACCAAAATTTCAGCCAAGTTAATTCTTCAAACCTTGGGGTTTGTGTCAGCTGTCATAATTTTAGTTCCCCTATCAAGATTTCACATGAGAATTCATCAGTGGATGCTAGCCACACAATGGTTGATTCTTTATCATCAAATATCATCCCAAATAAGAATCACTTAGGCTTGCAAAAAATACCTTTGGTGGTGGATTTGATCAGGTCAGGTTCAACAAGGCCGTCCTTTCATTCTCCCTCAACCCAAGGCCATAGTGACTGCGGACACTTCCCAGTTGGTGTGGGGGGGGGGCACTTCCTTGGAAAACAGCCTAAAGCACTTGGTACCTTGAAGAGGCCAACATGCATAGCAATGCCCTGAAAATAAGAGTAGTGCTCTTAGCATTGCAGGCATTCCAAGACTCTCTCCCTTTCGGGACAGTCATGATTCAAACAGACAATATGTCAGTAATATGGTACATCAACAAACAAGAGGAACCAGATCTTACACTTTGTGTTGAGAAGCCCTCCGTGTGTGGCAATGGGTGATCTCATCCAACTGCTTTCTGATAGCAATGCACATTCAGGGGAAGTCTAATGTGATAGCAGAAAGTCCATTCTACTACCTCACGAGTGGTCTCTCAACATGAATGTGGCAGAAATGATTTTCCATTGATGGGGCCAGCCTTGTTGCAATCTTTTTGCTTCTCCACTAAACAAGTGCAGCAGCTCCTTGGCCCTGATCCTCCTCCTCTGGGGGAATCACCAAGGGATGCTTTACTCCACGATTGGCCCCCTGGTCACCTCTATGCTTATCCTAACTCCCTTGATCCCCAAATTTTTACACCTGCCAGGTTGAAGAGCAAAGTTATACTCATTGCACCTTACTGGCCTCAACAGATTTGGTTCTCCTTCCTTTGGCCTCATCTGCTTTACCCACCTTGGATTCTAGATCCAATTCCAGACCCCCTGTTTCACCTGACAGGCATGCTTCATCCAGATGTCTTAAACCTCAAGCTAACAGCATGGTTTCTCCATTTCCTTTATTAGCCAGACAACAGATGCTGTCTTCCCCTGTCTGTCACATACTTTAATCTTCCCATAAGGCTTCTACAAGAAAACTTTACAGAAGTAAATGGAAAAGGTTCATTTTTGGGGGCACAGCAGAAACACGCTGATCCCTTCACAGCTCCTGTACAAAGTGTCCATGAATTTTTGACAACAGTCTTTAATGAGGGAGCTAGCTCCTCAACAGAGTTCAGTTGGCAGCAATCTCTAATTTTCAAGTTGGTTTGAGAATTCTTCCTTGGCTTCATCTAAACTCTCTAAAGCATTTTTGAGAAGCACCCTCCTGCTGAGACCTCCATACATAGATCCTACTCCACTATGGGATTTAAATTGGGTGCTGCAAGCATTAATTCATTCTCCCTTTGAACTAGCAGTTAATTGTGATCGTAAATTCCTGACCTGGAAAACTATTTTTCTAGTGGCCATTTCAGAACTATAAGAATTGTTCTCCAAACCTCCCTACTTGATTTTTCATAAGGATAGAGTAACATTACATATTAAAATTTCTTTCCTCCCTAAGGTAGTGTCTGAATCCAATGTTAACCAGTCCATCTGCCAATTTTCTTTCCTAAATTTGCAAACATGGGTATTCAGATATTACATTTATTGGATGTCCACAGACAAATACATTTTTACCAAATCACAGAACAACAAAAAAAAAAGACAGACAGACGAAATATTTGTGTCCTTTGCAGACTCTAAATTGTGAGTCAGTTACAAAGGTAACTTTAGCCATATGCTAATGGATTTCATATCATTTATCTACAACAAATTGAGTTTATCCTTACCAAAACCCCTAAGATCTTATTCCACTAGGTCCATGGCAACTTCTTCCGTGTTCCTATCTAGGGCTTCCATGGACGACATGTGTGCAACTGCAACTTGGTCCAATCCTCATACCTTTTATTACTCATTACAAACTAGATCTGGTTTCAAGGGAAAGAGCAGCCTTTGGCTCAACTGTGCTGAGGAATATCCTTCCTTAGAGTCCTCCTGGGAATTTAGGTAGCTGGGGATTCTGTTCCGTATGTTGAGGATAGAATGAAAAGTGACAACATCAGACAAAGAAATTATGTATTTACCATGTTCCATCTGTGTTGTCCATTTTCATTCTTCCTCAGCTCCCTGCTCACAACCCCCATCCTTTTTCATTATGGACTTCTGGGCGAAAGAGAGATTATAAGGACACCACAGTGTCCCATGTTGAGCTCCAGAAAATGGTTTCTTCTGTCAAGAATATTATATTAATATTTCTTTCTTTATATCAACCAGCAAACAAGATCTGAGGTATGTTAGGGGTTGGTGCATTATGGAAGGGAGGAGCTCAAGGGGTTTTGGGTGGCTACGAGTTATAGTAACTTCCTAGTCGGATCCATATGTTGAGGAAGTATGAAAAATGGACAACCCAGAGGGAAAGTTATGGTAAGTACATAAAATCTTTATTTTCAGGATTTTAAATAATGTAGCTACATATGAGGTACGTGTTAAGTTCCCATCTGGCTAGGGGCATCTCTACATTTGTCAGAGAGTGCAAGCTGGATCAGCAGTCATGAAATAGGACAGGTTTTTTGAAGCCTGTTCTAAATAGTAAGATCTGATATTGTCTCTTCAATCCATTCCTCAATTGTTGGGGTTATCGGATCTGTCTTGGATCTGACTTTGGCCACTTTCAGACTTTGGATCCAGTGCTCAGGTTCTCTTCTTACCTATAACTCCCTGCAAAGAGTGAGATACCTCAGATCTCATTTGCTGCTCAGTTGCTACAGATGTGGCCCCCTTTGCTCGGGCTCTTTGGCTAGATAAGTGCTTATTTTCTTGTGATTTTTTCAGTTCTTTTCTCAGCGGTTTAACCTCGGTTTATTCAGCTTTTATCTTGTGTCTTCCCTCACCCTGACATAAAAAAGTTTTATCTTTCACCTCTTTCTTACTTCACGTCTTGGTGACTTTTTGTTTAGTTGCTGTTATTAGAGTTAGGAATAACTTACAATTAAATGTTTAGAGTGCATATTTATGATTAGGTATAGATCTTTTACTGAGTTTTCCCCTGTTAAGGTGTGCATTGTTTTTCTTGCGTCATCTTTACGTTTTATGTTATTATTAGGATCTTTACTGGAGTTGACTGGAATCTTAAAATGTCTGACAAACCTTCAGGCTTCAGTTTGTGGCTTGCGGCCACAAAATACCCAAATCAGAAGCACAGGCCAAATGCATCTGTTGTTTGGGGGCTGACCACATGGATGAATAGTGTACTATTTGTGTGGCCTTTGGGGATAAAGCCTTAGAGAGGAGAAGCAGTCTTGTAATTAAGGAGCTCTTCCCTGCTCACTCCTCTACCTTTTCTACTTCTGCTTAGGCTAAGAAACCTGCTGATCCAAAGTTGAAGAGAGTCTTGATAAAGCCAAGGACAAAGACAAATCCAAAGAGCCAAAAAAACAGGTTCCCAAGTCTTTCTCCTTCTTTGGTTCCAGCACCCGAAGTTTCTAAGCCTTTGGATCCAACTTTCACATTGGAGCCTATTCTTACTGGATCTGTTACTTCACCCTTTACTAGAGCCATGCTTTTCACCAGAGCTGATCTCACCCAGGTTGAGATTCTCCATCTTTCAGGAGAGACCTCCCCAATAGATCTACAGACCTTCTTCCATGGCATCTTCTCTGCATTCAGTTTGGTCCTCCAGGAGTCTTTGAGAAGTTGATGTGGGAGGGATGATGAGGAACTTCCTGAGAACCCATATCCAGCTAGGGGTTCTTCTGGATCTGACCCCTGTTAGGGCTCTTGGATCTGAGGGTTCCCCTGATGTATGTGCATGTTGGATCAGAAGACCCATTCTACTTCAGCTGTGGAGGTAGCTCTGATTTGGTTGTCACTGAGTTGCTTGGACCCCAACAGATTGCAGAAACAAGGCGTCAACGTCAGACCAGGGGAAACAGCCTTGACTTTTAGACTGTCTGAGCTGTCCCTTTCTCTTGGGGTCCCTGCAATAGATATTCCGGCTCTTACTTCAACTTTGGAGCAGAATGGGACTTTGAGAACAATCCTTATTGCATGCTATGGCTTTTATTGGAAGGGTTTCTGGTCCTGTCTTGAGGTCTATCTTTGAGGCTATCAAGAGAGTGCTGTCTCTCATTCTAGGGAGTAGACTTTTCCCTCAGACTTGGATTCATTCCTCTCCCAAAAGACTTCCCTGAGTAATGATCCTGCTGTCTTTATCCATTTGGGACAGCTAGTCTCCCAGAGTGTTAAGTCCATCCGCATTGAAGACCCCCATCAGTTTCTGAGTCCTCCCCACAGCATCCCACTAGGGAGGTTCGTAGGAAGCATAAGTGCAAAAGTAGACACATTGACTTCCTGCTGTAGTCTGTAATCAAAGATACTGACTTCAGTGAGGGGGAGGCATCTCCCATACCCCCCTTTGAGAACATCTTATTTGGTGAAATACCAGAACTAGTCAAACAAAAAGGTGGGGTCCTCAGAAGCTCCATTCCAAGAGGAATCAGTATTTCTTGAGGCTTTTGGGCTGGGCCATGTACTTTTTTGGTGGTTCCTTCCACAGACAAGATGGTAGATTTAATCTCAAAATGGGCATAGAAGGAACTGGATGTGGCTGAACCTATACCATGTAAACCTGACAAATTCCTGGTTTCCCCAAAAGACCATCCTCCTTGGAGCAAGGGTCCAGCTGATTCCATGATAATGATGATGGCCACTAGGATTGGCTGAAGAGAGTTCCACTGTCCATCCCCATAAAAAGGAGTTTCAGGTGTTGGTTATGTTTGGAAAGCAAGTCTATTCATCACTGACCTTCACTGTTAGGACAGTGAATTATCTGGCACACACTGCACGCTTCCAGATAGATTTGACCAAATAACTCTCCAAATCTCTCTCAGGGTCCCTTTCTACTGAGGAGAAAAAGTCTTTCGACTTGTAGTTGGCCACCTTTCAGTCCTTGTCTAATATCTCAATGTGTTTTATCTCCAATGCCAACAGAACATGCTTCTGGGCCTGTGGGCACCATCACAATCTGTAGGACACATACCTGGATTCACTTGTACTATTTTGCAGAACACTTTAAGATGTTCTTCGTCAATACCCCATATCATGGATTGACACTCTTTAGTCCAAATGTTAAATAAACTCTATCCAGGAGTGAACAAGACAGTAAGACCCTGTCTGCCATTGGGATCCATTTTCCAGTCTCCCCCAGAAGACTTTTTCCAGAAACTAAAAGGAGGGAAGAAAGGGTGGTTCTGCGAGTCCCAACAATTGCAACTGACACTCATGTTGAGAACCCTACCCCCCTGCCCCGGGGCTGAGGTTAGTTTGGTACAGCAACAAATAGAGAAGAACACATTACTACCACTTGTGGCGGGAGGCCATTAGAGTATGGCAATGTGCAATATCTTCTCACCACTTTCTTATAGAAGTATACATTCCAGGGAAGTCCAGTGTTCTAACGGACAGTTTGAGCAGATCCATCCTTCTCTGTTACAAATGGTCCCTCAGTCCAGCTGTGACAGATCATGTTCGGTCATGCTTGCTGAGATCGTTTTGCTTCTCCCTACACCACTAAGTGCAGCAGTTACTTTGCCCTTATCCCCCAGGAGGGGGAGTCACCAAGTTGACCCAGCAGACTCCTGTACACAAGAAAGAGGTGAAAGATAAAACTTTTTTATGTCAGGGTGAGGGAAAACACAAGATAAAAGCTGAATAAACCGAGGTTAAACCTCTGAGAATAGAACTGAAAAAATCACAAGAAAATTAGCACTTATCTAGCCAAAGAGCCCGAGCAAAGGGGGCCACCTGTACACACCTATCCTACTACCCCCCTCATACCAAGATTTCTGCAGAAAGTATTGGTGAGAAAGACTACCGTGATTGTCATTACTCCCTTTTGGTCTTGACAGGTATAATTTACCTTCCTGTGTTCTCTAATCTGGGTCACCCTTATTGGGTGCTAGGTCATCCCCAGATCATCTCACTCATTCGTCCAGGTCACCTCACCAGACATTCAAGCCCTCACACTGACCATATAGGGGTCTGAATGGAGAGATGAAAAGTCAGCAAGCAAAGAAGAGTAGTAGTGCTGAAACTGAATTCATCCTCAAGTCTTGGTGAGTACCTTTGTGAGGTGGACCCTGTTTTCACAAAATCTCACCAAGGCGACACTGAAATATAGACTGTATTTATATAGCATATATCATGGACAGAAGTAGGTCAAAAATTAAAAGAGAGATAGTTGGGTGCACAAGACCCAGAATAAAAAAGTGCCTAATCCTGGTAGGCACACTGGTACCAGGACTGAAAAATGATAGAATCCTCAAAATACGGAAACATTCCTACAATGCGGCCAGGCTAGGCCCAGGGGGAGGATGGCCCCCTGTTGTAGAAGGAAATAGCAGTCCACAAAAATCACAAAAACTGATAGCCCAAAGAAGAGCCAGAAAGACGATAGAGTTGAGTATTGAAGATAAGAAAGACATTATGTATTGTTACTATTATGCAAAAAGCCCAGAATTTGCAGACATAAGATATGCAAAATGATTGAGAGAAATTAGAGGAAAGAAAAATACTTCTGCAAGAAAAACTGTCAGAAGCTTCAAATAAAAATTTGCATTCATTAATGCTACATATTTGTGAAAAACAGTATATAGATCAAGAAATTTTGATCTGTTTGGAAAAAGAAGCATCTGAGGGAGTGTGAAAATATAAACAATGAAATCTAGAGATATTTGAAAAGCATAAAAAAGAAATATGGACATGGGAAAGAGAGAGAGATTTGATATGATGTAATATTTATGTAAAGGAGAAAGCCAGATTAATCAATGTAAAGAAGATATTTGAAGAGAAATACAGGCAAAGGCATCCAGATATGGAAAATTTCACAATGAAAAAAATAATATCACAAAGATGGAACGTAGAAAAGAAGATTAGTAAAGTAGAAGGTAAAAAAATAGAAGTTGATGGTATGGAGTTCCTGCGAAGTGAAGGATTTGGTGTAGAAGGTTCCTTGAAACTGATTACATGTATAGATCTGCAATTGTGGGACTCCACACATATCTGCTGACCTCACAAGACTCAAACATAGTGAAAGTTTTGCAACATGAGAATAAATCTAAAATGACTTTTCTGCTTAATCTAGCAGAAGCATACGGAGTCAAGCATGAATGGAAATCAAACCAGAAGGAGATAAAAATCAGGCAGCAACTGAATGTGCCAAAAAACAAAAGAAAGAATATAAGGTGAAGGACCAGATGAGAAGGCAAGAAATGTGGGAAAAGCATCAGTGTAGTTGCAAGTATAGAAAACTTCTGGAAGAACCTCATGTTGAGCAGGAATGAATGCAGGAATGGTTAAGGAGAGACAAATTTAATCTAAGAGAGGAAAGGTTAATATTGGCAGCCCAAGATAGTGTGCTACATACATGCTAGATTACAAAGTCCATTGAACATGTGGGCGAAACAGACAAATGTAGGTTTTGTAAAACTCAGTTGGAAAGAGTCGCACACCTCGTTGCTGGTTGTGACATACCAATGGCAGAAGGACTGTATACTGAAAGGCATAATAATGTGGCAAGACTGTTACACTGGGGATTGTGCAAACATTATGGTACTGAAGTGTCTGAAAAACATTGGAAACATGAGCCACAAAGCATCATAGAAAATGATGAAGGTTATATCACATGGGATCAGTTGAAAAGACAGATGCTAGAAAAACGGATATAGTGGTCCAAGTAAAGAAGACAAACAGCATTGATCATTGAAATCGCTACACTCAGTGACTAAATTGTCTTGCGTACAGAGAGAGATAAAGTCATAAAATGTCAGGATCTGCAGGCAGAAACAAGAGCAATGCGGAAGAAAGATTCGCAGACCGTTCCAATAGCAGTAGGAGCAATGGGTCTGATAAAAAAAGCATCTACAATTTTATTTACATATGTTACCAATCCATGTAACCTCGTACGAATTGTAGGAGGAGTCATTCCTGGGCACACTGCGGGTGCTGCGACGAGCACTTTTGGCTGATATCAAAGATTGAAACAATACTAATTTCTTGAACTTTGACTTAGGAATCAAGTTCATTCCCATCATGGTTTTAGAAACCCAAAATAAAAAAAAAGACAGAAACTGTATGGTTTCTCCAGTTCCTGTAATGGCTAGACAGTCCAGGTTTTCTTCACAAGTAGTTTACATTTTGACCTCTTCACAAAGACCTTCCACCTGGAAGATTAGTAAAAGTAAGTGTAAAGGATTTTCTATCTGAGCTTCCAGCAAAAACCTAGATCTATTTCAGCCCCCTCTTCCAGACATTTTGGACTTTCTGAAATCTCTCCGTCATGGCACAGCCAACTACTCCACTATTAAAATGCAGCTAGCAGCTATCTCCAGTTTTCATATTAGGGAGAATCACTCTTCTTTTGCTTTCATTAGACTATCAAAAGCTTTGTTAAGGGGTACCTTCTTTTTTCAGCCTCCACTTAGGGATCCTGCTCTTCCTTGGAACATTAACATTCTGTTACAGGCCTTAATTAATCCCCCTATGAATCTGGTTTCCTCCCTGAGTCCCAGTTGATCTGAGGTCTTCAGGCCCAGCTGTGTTCCCACCTCTGTTCTGACAGTGTGGCCATCCTTGGCTCTGACTTCTACTTTGGTCTCGTCAACTCCAGCTGTGTCAGAGGTGACTGGACCTAGGAGCTGTGGCATCAAGGATGATGTTTCCTGGTCGGGTTCGATGATACCAGCTTTGGAATTGTCCCTCCTGCTTGGATCTTCAGCTTTGAACAGCTCAGCTTTGGTCTCAAAGTCAAAACAGGGTGTAGCTCACCCAGATTCGGGCTCGTCTCTGGTATCTAAATGTGCTGGAACTGTCGGTTCATGGAGGCCAGCGTCCGTTTCTGCCTTTGATGTCATGGTGAAGATTTCTGCGCTAAAGAGATGGAATGGGCTTTCTCAGCCAGTGTGTTCCATCCCAGTTCTCATCTGTACCTGTGACCAGTCATCATCCTGCTCCAGGACAGTTCATGCCAAATGGTCTCCAATCAGCTTACCTGGTGGAGCTTCCTGCCTTTTTCGTCTTTGCTGAAGCGAAAAGCCTTAGACAAGAGGCAGTACAAAAGGAAACACCTCATCTCCCCTGAGGAATCTCTCACCGACAATACCAAACTCTATGAGGGAATGGGTCCCCTAAATCACCATGGGGATGACTCCTTTAGTGATCTCTTGGAGCTTTCTCATCAGTATGAGGGGCTGGACCACCAAAGCCCCTTCTCTGAAGGAGTCAATATTTTTGGATCCCTTCAGTGTGGGCTCATCCATGCCTTGAGTAGTTTCCTTTCCAGAAGCCCTCATAGACCTAGTGTCTTGGAGGGCATGAAAGGAACCCTTCATGGTGGAGCCTATTCCTAAGAAGCCTGACAAAATTCTTGCTCCTCCCATGGATCTGCCCCATTAGAGTAATGGCCCAGCTGTGGATGCAATCCTAGTGGTGGCTGCCACCATGAAGGAAATCTCTGAGGAGAGTTCCTCAGTTAATGTACTGAACAGAGTCTAGGGTTTTGGATCATATAGGGAAGCGATCTTATGACTCAGTGACATTCACTCTGAGGGCACTGAAATACTTATCCCACTTGCCCAGACTTCAGAGCGATCTTGTGTCTGAATGTAGAAGAATGTTAAGACGGGTCTATATCATATGTTCATAGTTTGAAAACTTTGAACGTTAAATAATCGAATTTAAGTGTTCGAAGTTTCAAACATCAAACATATGATTAAAAAAAAAAAAAAAACTAACTGTTGTAGGCACCTCCCACACCCCCTGCTCTTTAAATATACCAACTCTGAGACTGCACTACAGTGCCATAAGGGAAATCTTCGCTTCTTTTACCGCGTTATAGTGCAGTCTCGGAGTTGGTATATTTAAAGAGTGGGGGGTGTGGGGGGCACAGGTGGGCTTGCCCCCTGCTTACAACAGTCAGGTAAGTTTCCTTTCTTTTTTTTTTTTTAATCATATGTTCGATGTTTGAAACTTCGAACATTTAAATTTGATTATTTAACGTTCGAGTTAGAATTTAAGTTTTCAAACTTGAACATATGAAATAGACCATGTTAAGACACAGCAGTCTTCAGAGATTCAGAAGACTCTGCAGGCTCAGCCTTCTACCCTGCTGTCTATTGCTAATGTTTCCAGGAGGCTCATTTTGAATGCAGCCAATGAAGCATCCCAAGCAGCTGGCACATGTATTGCCATGCAGTGCCACTATTAGATGTGCCTGTGTGTCTTTGCAGATTGCTTCTGGGTGTCCTTTGTTAGCACTGTTTTTTGAGCTTAAGACTAGACACTGTTATTATGAGCAAACAAGAAGGGAAGATGCTGTCCACCATAGGAGTGTGTTTTGCTTCCCCTTAGTGAACCTTCTAGAGGAATCAGAAGGGGAAAAGGTATTTTTAGAAAGTTGCAACAGCCTTCCCAGGATGCTCCTTCTGAGGGTTCCTCTTGTGGCCATGTGGGGAAACCATAATCTGTGCCGCCCATGAGGTAGGGGCAGTCCACAAAATCAGGGCTTCCATGGAGCCTTCTCTGGCATTACTTTCAGCAATCCTGAAGGGTTACCTGACTGTCCTGCTCTGGAGGCAGTCCGGGGGTGGAGGGGATCACTTAGCTCTTCACCCAAAATCTTGGAAGGCTTTAGCTCAGCTGTGTAGGTGTTAAGAGTCATATCCAGAGGTTATACCATTCCCTTTTTAGAAATTCAAAGGTTCCAGCACAAACGTTTCCCAGATGTTGCACTCCATCAGAGACTGTAGGCAGCATTAGAAGTTTGGAAGCTGCTGGCAAATCAAGTCATCCAAGAGTTCCCACCAGACCAATGAGGATCCAGGGTCTATTCAAGGTTCTTTTTGCTACCAAATCAAAACAAGGACCTCAGACCTAGTTTGGATTTAAGCAAATTGAATCCCTTTGTGAAACAGACTAAGTTCCCAATGGTCACAGTGCAGTCTATTCTACCTCTGCTGAGGAAGGATGATTGGATGTGCTTGATAGACTTCAAGGATGTCTTCCATCATATCAAGATATAGTGGTGCTTAAGGAGTTTTCTGCACTTCTGGCTGGTGGACAATCATTACCAATTCAGAGCCCTGCCATTTGGTCTTCACTGCCCAAGGGTGTTTAAGGTTTTCAAGTCTTTCCTTACCTGGTTGACTGACTCCTCACTGCCCTGATGAAAGCATCAGTTATCACGACCAGAGTACATTACTGCAGTTGTGTGGCCAGTTAGGGATTATGGTCACTTATCTAAAGTTGAGCCTACAACCTTTACAGACATTAGAATTCATAGGTTGCCACTTGAATACCCTTAGTCAAATTGCCAAGCTCACAAGTTCCAGCATGATCATCCTTTAATCCCAGACAGTATCTGTGGTAGCCCTTTCAAAGCTCATGTTATCTTGAAACTTCTAGGCCATGGCAGCTTCAATAGGTTTGGTCCCTTTAGCGAGGTACCACACGAGGTCTCTGCAGCGTACTCTTACAGTGCATTGGTCATACTTGACCCATCCGGTGGACTTTCCAATAAGATTGACAAAGGTGCATCACAGTTAGATTCTGTGGTGGTTACAGTCTCCATTGGTGACCAACAGGTGGCCATTTGCACTTCCCCTTCCTGTGGCCATGGTCACCACCTTCTTGGGTGAGGTAGGGGGCATTTTGAAGGGAAGACTGTCCAAGGTTCCTGGTCTTCTGTGAAGGCCAACATTCATATCAATGTTCTGGAGATGATGGCTGTCCTCCTTGCATTGCAGGCTTTTCAGGATATCCTCTCCAGTGGTGTAAGTTTAATACAGACAAGTATGTATGTTGTCTGGTATCTCAACAAACAACGAGGAACATGTTATCTTCTTTTTCGGGAGGCCATGAGGGTTTGGCAGTGAACGATCTTGTCTCAACTGTTTCTGGTTGCATCACACATCCCACGGAGGTCCAACATTCTGGTCAACAGCTTGAGCAGGATCATTCTTCTTCCTCACAAGTAGTCTCTGAATCTGAGAGTGGGAGCTCAGAACTTCTGGCGCTGGGGCACCCTGTGTTGCACCCTCTTTGCCTCCCCTTCCAACACCAAGTGCAGCAGCTGTTAATCCTTAGTGCCTCCTCGGGGGCAGTCGCCCAGAGATGCTCTTCTGTATGCTTGGTACTTGGGACTTCTGTATGCTTATCCCCCAGTTCTCTGATCGCCAAATTTCTCCAGAGGGCAGTCTGTTGCAGTGTGACAGTGATTCTTATAGCTTCCTTCTGGCCTCATCAGGTGTGGTTCCCCTTTCTGTGGCCTCTTCTCCAATACCCCAGTTATCCCTCTTTGCATTTCATTTCCTCATCAAGCAGGTCTGGATCCTCCCAATTTGCAGTCCCTCAAGCTAACCGCATGGTTTGTCCATTTCCCTTGATGGCCAGGAATCCAAAGCTGTCTGATAGTATTGTGTATATTTTGTCCTTGTCCCAAAAGCTATCTGCTAGGAAGGTGTATTCTAGTAAAAGGAAACATTTTGCAATGTGGAAGGAATCCAAGGGTTCGATCCCATTTCCACTCCAAGTCTGTTCTAGATTTTCTTGCTGAGTTGTTTAATTCAGAGTCTAGTTTTTCTATAATGAAGGCACAACTGGCAGCTATTTCTAATTTTCATGTTGGTAGGGATAATGTTCCATTGATTGCTTTGAAAATTTTCAAGGCTCATCTCAAAGGTACATTTCTGTTGTGCCCTCCCATTCAAAATTCAATTCCAACCTGGGATTTGCCTTTCATGTTGCAAGTTCCTGAAGGTCCTCCTTTTGATCTTTCTGTTATTTCAAACTTAAAGTTATTTTGGAAAACTTTGTTTTTGGTGGCCATTAACTGAGCTAGGGGAGAGATTCAGAGCTACAAACCTTGAATCTGATGTTGTTGATCTTCATTCGTTCCTTACTGATGGGTACCGGTTCCATCCTTGGAGCCAAGTCGGCCATTATAACAAGCTCGTGCCAGCCAAAAAAAAACCTCTCAAGCTAATCTTACCCATAGTGCCCCTCTCTCTATCACCTCAGATCTCGTTTGCGGCGTATAATATCAGGAGGCGTCAGGCCAGCTGTCAAGCTAAGTGACTTAAAATTTATACTTACTTTGAGTAATTTTTCTCCACTTTTTGTAAATTTCTGTCTTATTAGTAGTCGTTTAGTGTTTGCTACCTATTGTTTCCTGTTTGAGTGCTTCTGTCTGATTCTTTACCAAGTTTTATGGTATTCTTGGTGCCATTGTTAGTACAGGCCTTCCTTACCTCCGTGGTAGTCTTTAATACCATTTCTGGTATTCCCCCGTCCCTCTCTTTTTTACTTTTGTCATTTTTACCCATTGGGTACTTCTTATTTACCATTGCTGGTAACAAAAAAAAAAAAAAAAAAAAGTTTCCTTTCTCTTGATTGTGTGTGTGTGTGTGTGTGTGTGTGTGTGTGTGTGTGTCAGTGATTGTCTTGTATATTTTTTGACATAGATATTTCATTATTATTATTGACAATGGCTGAAAAAAGGGGACAACAGGCTTCAAGCAATGTGATCAGTGTAACAGAAAAATGCCGAATTCTGATGTACATTTCTCCTATGTTTATTAGCTCAGGGTACAGCATCTAAAAGTTCAACCCCCATGCTACTTATGTAAGGGCTTTAGTGCCTGTACCTTGACAGAAAGGAAAAAAAAATTGATTCTTAAAGGTCTCCTAAAAACTTCTTTCTCTGAGGCTATCTCTGAGGTGGAGGGCTCAACCCCTCCTAAAAAGGAACATCAAAAGAGGAGTTAGTCCGTACCTTCCTCTTCACATGCCAGTGACGCTAAATCTCCCACAGAACCAAAGGCAAAAGTTCCTAAATTGACTCCTGTAATCTCGGCACCAGAGCCTCAAACCGCTTCTACAGTACCGTCCTCAGCACCAAGACATCAGACATCTGCTACAGTATCGTCCTTGGCACCAGTGACTCAGACACCTATTACAGTGCTGCTCCTGATTATGGAACCACCCAAAACGTCTACTCCTGCTACAGTACCAATGCCCCTCTCAGCACCAAAAACAGTTTCCCCAATTCAGGTCACTAACCCCACTTCCTACACAACTTGCTGGTCCTTTGACCACAGTGCCGAAGGGAGAAATATTACACCAGGCCCTATACTCCCCATCGACAGACCACTTTTTTGGGCATCAGTGCAGTCCTTTCCTAGAAACCGCTGAGTCTCTGTCGGGGATGTCAACCCACTCCTCCAGGAGCCTTTTGGAATTCAACGTAGTGAGACTAGTAGATCAGCTCTTGGCAGCTAGAGGAATTCCAACTCCTTCCAAATCCTCCCTCCCACCGGGAGCCGAGGAATTTTCTCCACAGACTCCGACATATATTCCTCCTTCGACCTCCTTGGAGGTGTCGGAGCCCACGATGCCGACGCCTATCCCGGTAACAACAACTTTGGTTCCAGTGGTAGACTTTACCATGGTTCTGGAGTCTACCCTATGGTCCTCAACTCACTCAGAGCTGGGCCATCCTTGGGATAGTGACTGGTCTGTTGGCACTGTGATCCCTAGTACGGTGTCTGTTTTTTCTATGGCATCGTCTACTATGGTTCCAGTTGTCTTGGCGGCACAGAGTCCTCTCTTGGCTCCTCCCCCATCGCAGCAGTGTGTGACCCTGGTCCCGACGTTGTCTTTTTTGGTTCCGGTCTCTCATCCCTCTTTGGGCGAACCTGCTTTCCAGGTGATGAAGAGGGCACTTGCCTCTGCAGGCTCACAGCTGGTTCCTTCGGTGCCGGAGTGCCTCACATACATATATATATATATATATATATATATATATATATATATATATATATATATATATATATATATCCTCTGAACCATAGCTGACACAGTCCACTACTCTTCCACAAGGTACCCACTCTTCGGAGTCTCTTCAGATGTTACCACTGAGGAGGTACCCCATAATAGATCTTGCAAGAGGAAGCACGTGGATTCCCCTGAAGAATCTTTTACCAAAGATACAGACTACAATGAAGGGGAAGGGTCCCCATGGTCACTCCCTGAGGATGTCTCCTTTGGAGACATACTGGAAATCTTAAAACAGTGGGGAGACTGGAAGGCCACCAACACTTCCTGTGAGGAGTCTGTATTCTTGCAGACTTTCCGTGTTCGCCCATCTACTTCCTGGGTGACCCCACCTGCAGATTACCTAGTTCAGCTCATCGTGCAGTGCACTTGGAGGAATCCTTATACAGTTGAACCTATCCCCCGGAGACCAGACAGAATTCTCTCTCTGCTAGGAAAGAACTCGCCGAAGAGAGCTCTACTGTCCATCCTCCAAACAGGGAGTCTTGGGCAATGGACAGGTTAGGTAAGTGGGTATGTTCTTCATCGACCTTTGCCATTTGGTCCTTGAATTACTTGGCACATTTTACAGGTGTCCAGAGAGACCTAATCTCAGAACTCTCAGGAAACCCTAGCAGGAGCAGTTTCTGATGAGGTACGTGACAAAGTTGCCTCACAGCTTGCCACCCTGGAATCAATATCTAATTCGTCCATGCATTTGATTACTCATACTACCGAAGGGGTGGCTAGAGCTGTGGGTACAGGCGTTGACAAGAGACGTTACATCTGGATGCGCCTGTATGATTTTGCAAATCCCTTTAAGTCTTCCTTTCTCAATGCTCCCATGGAAGCCTCTTCTCTTTTTGGCCCAAAGGTAAAAGGCACATTAGCCAGGTGTGAAAAGGTCAGAAAAACCCTGCCTGCATAGGCATGCGGGGAGTGGAAAGATCTGGTACAAGAAATCCCAGGGTCCCTTCTGTGACACACGAGGCAAGTTTACTCTCTGGGGCAGAGGGGGAACTCATCTGGAAGACGCCCCTCCAGAGGCAGAGGGGTCCACGTAATCAGAGATTCTTTCTCTGGACAGCCCTATCACCACTCCTGAGGAGCGTCCCAATTGCTTACCTCTGGAAGCAGTTGGGGACGGTTTTCTCTGCACCACCTTGCCTGGCAGTCCATAACCACAGATTCTTAGGTGCAGATGATAATTACTAGAGGTTATCACATTCCATTCAATCTTTATCCAAGGCCACTAAGGCATATTCCTGACATCCCACTCAGTCAATGGGAAGCAGCAGCTCAAGAAATTCAAAAGCTGCTTCTAAAAAGAGTCATCCAAACAGTCCCACCAGACCAGACAGAATCTGGATTTTACTCAAGGTTCTTTTTAGTGCCAAAAAA